>NC_058085.1:42716745-43016745 GCF_014858855.1 Bufo gargarizans
TCAGTGTCATTATCCTGTACCCCAAGTGTCAGTGTCATTACCTGTACCCCAAGTGTCAGTGTCATTATCCATACCCCAGTGCGTGTCATTATCCTGTACCCCAAGTGTCAGTGTCATTATCCTGTACCCCAAGTGTCAGTGTCATTATCCTGTACCCCAAGTGTCAGCGTGTCATTATCCTGTACCCCAAGTGTCAGTGTCATTATCCTGTACCCCAAGTGTCAGTGTCATTATCCTGTACCCCAAGTGTCAGTGTCATTATCCTGTACCCCAAGTGTCAGTGTCATTATCCTGTACCCCAAGTGTCAGTGTCATTATCCTGTACCCCAAGTGTCAGTGTCATTATCCTGTACCCCAAGTGTCAGTGTCATTATCCTGTACCCCAAGTGTCAGTGTCATTATCCTGTACCCCAAGTGTCAGTGTCATTATCCTGTACCCCAAGTGTCAGTGTCATTATCCTGTACCCCAAGTGTCAGTGTCATTATCCTGTACCCCAAGTGTCAGTGTCATTATCCTGTACCCCAAGTGTCAGTGTCATTATCCTGTACCCCAAGTGTCAGTGTCATTATCCTGTACCCCGTGTCAGTGTCATTATCCTGTACCCCAAGTGTCAGTGTCATTATCCTGTACCCCAGTGTCAGTGTCATTATCCTGTACCCCAAGTGTCAGTGTCATTATCCTGTACCCCAAGTGTCAGTGTCATTATCCTGTACCCCAAGTGTCAGTGTCATTATCCTGTACCCCAAGTGTCAGTGTCATTATCCTGTACCCCAGTGTCAGTGTCATTATCCTGTACCCCAAGTGTCAGTGTCATTATCCTGTACCCCAAGTGTCAGTGTCATTATCCTGTACCCCAAGTGTCAGTGTCATTATCCTGTACCCCAAGTGTCAGTGTCATTATCCTGTACCCCAAGTGTCAGTGTCATTATCCTGTACCCCAAGTGTCAGTGTCATTATCCTGTACCCCAAGTGTCAGTGTCATTATCCTGTACCCCAAGTGTCAGTGTCATTATCCTGTACCCCAAGTGTCAGTGTCATTATCCTGTACCCCAAGTGTCAGTGTCATTATCCTGTACCCCAAGTGTCAGTGTCATTATCCTGTACCCCAAGTGTCAGTGTCATTATCCTGTACCCCAAGTGTCAGTGTCATTATCCTGTACCCAAGTGTCAGTGTCATTATCCTGTACCCCAAGTGTCAGGTGTCATTATCCTGTACCCCAAGTGTCAGTGTCATTATCCTGTACCCCAAGTGTCAGGTGTCCATTATCCTGTTACCCCAAGTGTCATAGGGTGTCATTAGCCTGTACCCCCAAGTGGTCAAGCGTTGTCATTATCCTGTACCCCAAGGTGTTCAGGGTGTCATTATCCTGTACCCCAAGTGTCAGTGTGTCATTATCCTGTACCCCAAGTGTCAGTGTTCATTATCCTGTACCCCAAGTGTCAGTGGTCATTATCCTGTACCCCAAGTGTCAGTGTGCATTATCCTGTACCCCAAGTGGTCAGGGTGTCATTATCCTGTACCCCAGTGTCAGTGTCATTATCCTGTACCCCAAGTGTCAGTGTCATTATCCTGTACCCCAAGTGTCAGGTGTCATTATCCTGTACCCCAAGTGTCAGTGTCATTATCCTGTACCCCAGAGTGTCAGTGTCATTATCCTGTACCCCAGGTGTCAGTGTGTCATTATCCTGTACCCCAGAGTGCAGTGTCATTATCCTGTACCCCAAGTGTCAGTGTCATTATCCTGTACCCCAGTGTCAGTGTCAGTGTCATTATCCTGTACCCCGAGTGTCAGTGTCATTATCCTGTACCCCAAGTGTCAGTGTCATTATCCTGTACCCAAGTGTCAGTGTCATTATCCTGTACCCCAAGTGTCAGTGTCATTATCCTGTACCCCAAGTGTCAGTGTCATTATCCTGTACCCCAAGTGTCAGTGTCATTATCCTGTACCCCAAGTGTCAGTGTCATTATCCTGTACCCCAAGTGTCAGTGTCATTATCCTGTACCCCAAGTGTCAGTGTCATTATCCTGTACCCCAAGTGTCAGTGTCATTATCCTGTACCCCAAGTGTCAGTGTCATTATCCTGTACCCCAAGTGTCAGTGTCATTATCCTGTACCCCAAGTGTCAGTGTCATTATCCTGTACCCCAAGTGTCAGTGTCATTATCCTGTACCCCAAGTGTCAGTGTCATTATCCTGTACCCCAAGTGTCAGTGTCATTATCCTGTACCCCAAGTGTCAGTGTCATTATCCTGTACCCCAAGTGTCAGTGTCATTATCCTGTACCCCAAGTGTCAGTGTCATTATCCTGTACCCCAAGTGTCAGTGTCATTATCCTGTATCCCAAGTGTGTGTCATTATCCTGTACCCCAAGTGTCAGTGTCATTATCCTGTACCCCAAGTGTCAGTGTCATTATCCTGTACCCCAAGTGTCAGTGTCATTATCCTGTACCCCAAGTGTCAGTGTCATTATCCTGTACCCCAAGTGTCAGTGTCATTATCCTGTACCCCAAGTGTCAGTGTCATTATCCTGTACCCCAAGTGTCAGTGTCATTATCCTGTACCCCAAGTGTCAGTGTCATTATCCTGTACCCCAAGTGTCAGTGTCATTATCCTGTACCCCAAGTGTCAGTGTCATTATCCTGTACCCCAAGTGTCAGTGTCATTATCCTGTACCCCAGTGTCAGTGTCATTATCCTGTACCCTGAGCGTCAGTGTCATTATCCTGTACCCCAAGTGTCAGTGTCATTATCCTGTACCCCAAGTGTCAGTGTCATTATCCTGTACCCCAAGTGTCAGTGTCATTATCCTGTACCCCAAGTGTCAGTGTCATTATCCTGTACCCCAAGTGTCAGTGTCATTATCCTGTACCCCAAGTGTCAGGTGTCATTATCCTGTACCCCAAGTGTCAGTGTGTCATTATCCTGTACCCCAAGTGTCAGTGTCATTATCCTGTACCCAAGTGTCAGTGTCATTATCCTGTACCCCAAGTGTCAGTGTCATTATCCTGTACCCCAAGTGTCAGGTGTCATTATCCTGTACCCCAAGTGTCAGTGTCATTATCCTGTACCCCAAGTGTCAGGTGTCATTATCCTGTACCCCAAGTGTCAGTGTCATTATCCTGTACCCCAAGTGTCAGTGTCATTATCCTGTACCCCAAGTGTCAGTGTCATTATCCTGTACCCCAAGTGTCAGTGTCATTATCCTGTACCCCAAGTGTCAGTGTCATTATCCTGTACCCCAAGTGTCAGTGTCATTATCCTGTACCCCAAGTGTCAGTGGTCATTATCCTGTACCCAAGTGTCAGTGTCATTATCCTGTACCCCAAGTGTCAGTGTCATTATCCTGTACCCCAAGTGTCAGTGTCATTATCCTGTAACCCAAGTGTCAGTGTGTCAGTATCCTGTCCCCAAGTGTCAGTGTCTGTATCCCTGTACCCCGAGTGGTCAGCTGTGTCATTATCTTGTACTCCCAAGTGTCCAGTGTCATTATCCTGTACCCCAAGTTGTTAGGGTGTCATTATCCTGTACCCCAAAGTGTCAGTGTCATTATCCTTGTACCCCAAGTGTCATTGGTGTCATTATCCTGTACCCCAAGTGTCAGTGTCATTAGTTCTGTACCCCGAAGTGTCAGTTGTCATTATCTTGTACCCAAGTGTCCGTGTGTCATTATCCTGTAACCCCAAGTGTCAGGTGTCATTATCCTGTACCCCAAGTGTCACTGTGTCATTATCCTGTACTCCAAGTGTCATGTGTCATTATCCTGTACCCCAAGTGTACAGTGGTCATTAGTCCTGTACCCCAAGTGTCAGTGTCATTCCTGTACCCCAAGTGTCAGTGTGTCATTATCCTGTACCCCAAGTGTCAGTGTCATTATCCTGTACCCAAGTGTCAGTGGTCATTATCCTGTACCCCAAGTGTCAGTGGTCATTATCCTGTACCCCAAGTGTCAGTGTCATTATCCTGTACCCCAAGTGTCAGTGTTCATTATCCTGTACCCCAAGTGTCATGTCATTATCCTGTACCCCAAGTGTCAGTGTCATTATCCTGTACCCAAGTGTCAGTGTGTCATTATCCTGTACCCCAGTGTCAGTGTCATTATCCTGTACCCCAAGTGTCAGTGTGTCATTATCCTGTACCCCAAGTGTCAGTGTCATTAGTCCTGTACCCCAAGTGTCAGTGTCCATTATCCTGTACCCCAAGTGGTCAGTGGTCATTATCCTGTACCCCAAGTGTCAGTGTGCATTATCCTGTACCCCAAGTGTCGGTGTCATATCCTGTACCCCAAGTGTCAGTGGTCATTTCCTGTACCCCAAGTGTCAGTGTCATTATCCTGTACCCCAAGTGTCAGGTGTCATTATCCTGTACCCCAGTGTCAGTGTCATTATCCTGTACCCCAAGTGTCAGTGTCATTATCCTGTACCCCAAGTGTCAGTGTGTCATTATCCTGTACCCCAAGTGTCAGTGTCATTATCCTGTACCCCAAGTGTCAGTGTCATTATCCTGTACCCCAAGTGTCAGTGTCCATTATCCTGTACCCGCAGTGTCAGTGGTCATTATTCCTGTACCCAAGTGTCAGTGTCATTATCCTGTACCCCAAGTGTCAGTGGTCATTATCCTGTACCCCAAGTGTCAGTGTCATTATCCTGTACCCCAAGTGTCAGTGTCATTATCCTTTACTCCAAGTGTCAGTATCCTGTACCCCAAGTGTCAGTGTCATTGTCCTGTACCCCAAGTGTCAGTGTCATTATCCTGTACCCCAAGTGTCAGTGTGTCATTATCCTGTACCCCGAGTGTCAGTGTGTCATTATCCTGTACCCCAAGTGTCAGTGTCATTATCCTGTACCCCAAGTGTCAGTGTGTCATTATCCTGTACCCCAAGTGTCAGTGTCATTATCCTGTACCCCAAGTGTCAGTGTCATTATCTTGTACCCCAAGTGTCAGTGTGTCATTATCCTGTACCCCAAGTGTCAGTGTCATTATTCTGTACCCCGAGTGTCAGTGTCATTATCTTGTAAACCAAGTGTCAGTGTGTCATTATCCTGTACCCCAAGTGTCAGTGTCATTATCCTGTACCCCAAGTGTCAGTGTCATTATCCTTTACTCCAAGTGTCAGTGTCAGTATCCTGTACCCCAAGTGTCAGTGTCATTGTCCTGTACCCCAAGTGTCAGTGTCATTATCCTGTACCCCAAGTGTCAGTGTGTCATTATCCTGTACCCCGAGTGTCAGTGTGTCATTATCCTGTACCCCAAGTGTCAGTGTCATTATCCTGTACCCCAAGTGTCAGTGTGTCATTATCCTGTACCCCAAGTGTCAGTGTCATTATCCTGTACCCCAAGTGTCAGTGTCATTATCCTGTACCCCAAGTGTCAGTGTGTCATTATCCTGTACCCCAAGTGTCGGTGTCATTATCCTGTACCCCAAGTGTTAGTGTCATTATCCTGTACCCCAAGTGTCAGTGTGTCATTATCCTGTACCCCAAGTGTCAGTGTCATTATCCTGTACCCCGAGTGTCAGTGTCATTATCTTGTACGCCAAGTGTCAGTGTGTCATTATCCTGTACCCCAAGTGTCAGTGTCATTATCCTGTACCCCAAGTGTCAGTGTCATTATCCTGTACCCCAAGTGTCAGTGTCAGTATCCTGTACCCCAAGTGTCAGTGTCATTATCCTGTACCCCAAGTGTCAGTGTCATTATCCTGTACCCCGAGTGTCAGTGTGTCATTATCCTGTACCCCGAGTGTCAGTGTGTCATTATCCTGTACCCCAAGTGTCAGTGTCATTATCCTGTACCCCAAGTGTCAGTGTGTCATTATCCTGTACCCCAAGTGTCAGTGTCATTATCCTGTACCCCGAGTGTCAGTGTCATTATCTTGTACTCCAAGTGTCAGTGTGTCATTATCCTGTACCCCAAGTGTCAGTGTCATTATCCTGTACCCCAAGTGTCAGTGTCATTATCCTGTACCCCAAGTGTCAGTGTCATTATCCTGTACCCCAAGTGTCAGTGTCATTATCCTGTACCCCCAGTGTCAGCGTGTCATTATCCTGTACCCCGAGTGTCAGTGTCATTATCCTGTACCCCGAGTGTCAGCGTGTCATTATCCTGTACCCCAAGTGTCAGTGTCATTATCCTGTACCCCAAGTGTCAGTGTCATTATCCTGTACCCCAAGTGTCAGTGTCATTATCCTGTACCCCGAGTGTCAGTGTCATTATCTTGTACCCCAAGTGTCAGTGTGTCATTATCCTGTACCCCAAGTGTCAGTGTCATTATCCTGTACCCCAAGTGTCAGTGTCATTATCCTGTACCCCAAGTGTCAGTGTGTCATTATTCTGTACCCCAAGTGTGTGTTACTGCAGCAGCTAATAATGATGTCACTGCAGTGTATAATACTGATGTCACTCCGGGATCTAATAATGATGTCACTGCAGCATATGATAAAATGACTAATAACGTGATCGTCAGGCCCCGTCGTCAGTGCAGTCTCATTTCCCAGAATCCTATTTTCCCTAACAGGTTTGTTTTGCAGCGGTTGTCACTGGCGTCCGGCACATATTCCCGCAGGCTCCACATAAAAGAATCTAAATATATTCAAATAGCTGCCCTGGCTTATTAGTCGCAGTGCAGCGCTTAGTCATAAGAGGGCGGCCTAGAAAGGGTTACTCGGCATGGGGTCACCTCCACAGCCCACTCTTTGTCTCTTAAGACGTCAGGCACTACAATTTTAATTAATTGCCGTGCCTCTGAATCAGCAACATGAAGAGTGGGCCGCCTCCTGTTCTGCCCATTACTATACCGCTGCGAGGTGGAGGAGGCTCAGCCCACCCCCCATTTACATCCAGGCCTGTTACTGAAACAAATGCCTCATTGGGGGGCTTCTAATCTGTATTTTACACTTTCTTTTCCTAATTAGTCCTTCTTGTAATAAGGAGGCCACAAAAGAAACTGGATTTGGCTCCGGTGCTTGAAAAGGAACAGAGGACGCGATAGAGTTTATGCTTCACGCGGGTGGAATGCCCCCAGATATGTCATTAACTGGTCTTAATTAATTGGTCTCGTTATTCACAGCCTTTATTTAAGGGCACATAGAAAAGTATGCATGTAGAATATGGAAGTGCAGACGTATTAAAGGGGATTTCTACCTTAAATTCTCATAAAGTGTTAAAATTCTGGATTTAGTGCCTTTTCAGCTGCTTTTTTTGAGGGGAAACCAATATGGCTGCCCTGACAACTCCAACAGGGGTGGATCTCAGCTTTTCCAGACTCCAGAATGACAAATCTGCCCACTTATAAACCAATATAAGGGCGCATGCACCCGACCATGAAAAATACGGATGACATCCGCATTGCATCCGGGTTTTTTTTTTTGCGCATCTATTGTAATAATGCCTTCCTTGTCTGCAAAACGGACGTTCTATCTTTTTCGCGGGGCTACTGTGGACTCGTTGACATGAATGGGTCTGCATCCTAACATAGCGGACACGGAAACAAAATACGTTTGTGTGCATGAACCCTGAGAGGTGGGGATGTGTCATTGTGCCGTTCCGGACCCTGGAAAAGCTGGGTGACAACCAACAAACGGCCAGAAAAATGTCACACCTATTACGAGACTGTATTAGTCCTCCAGTGTCAGCTGCTTTTAAAGGGTAGGTCATCAGTTAAAAACATCTCAAACAACCCCTTTAAGCTCTGCTCCATTAGGAAACAGTAATTACTCCAGTTTAGCTGCTTTATCAGAATCTCAGACTGCTCTGCTGCCTCCCCCATGCTTTACACTGCAGCTCTGATTTATTGTGGCACAGCTGTGATCAGTGATTGTCACTCAACTGCATTATATATTGGAGCCTCCAGCTATATGGGGGCTCATTCCCTAAAACAATAAATCACCCCACAAACGACCAAGCCCTATTTTTCACGCGACACCAAAAGTCAACTGATGACTTCTGCAGATGTGAATTTCCCATAGAAGTAAACGGAGCCACAAAATAATCGCATCCGTTATACGGTGAAGGAAAAAACATCTGGACGTACTTACAGAACTTACGGACTTTTCTTAGGGTCATATAAATTAGACCTTAAAGGGGTATCCGGTAAATGATAATGATGACCTATCCTCAGGCACGATCGGGTGTTTCAGGGAGTCGCTCTGGAAAGTGCTGTCGCCTCCTCACAGCTTACTAAGCACAGCGCCGTCCATTGTATAGTGGCTGTGCTTGGTACTGCAGGAGATTAATACTAATAGCATAGGTCATCGATATCTGATCGGTGGGGATTTGGCACCTCCCACACCGGCCAATCAGCTGTTCGAAGAAACCACAGAGTCTTGTGGCCTCCTCAAAGCTTACTAAGCACAGTGCCGTCCATTGTATAGTGGCTGTGCTTGGTATTGCAGCCCGGGCCTATTCGATTGAATGGGACGGAGCTGAGCCTAGGCCGTGTGACCGATGAACGTGACATCATTCGCCTAGGAAACGGCTGCATCACTCACCTGAGATGATGGGTGAGGGTGCCAGGAGTTGGACCTCCATGGATAGCCTATCCCGAGGATAGGACATCAATATTAAAATCCTAGACAACCCCTTTAAGCTTCAGCACTGCCACTTTTATGTTTTTTAGGGCGCATTCACCCGACCGTATCTGTTTATGCAGATACGCAAATTACCGGCAGATACCGGCCGTGTACATTCCACATTTTGCGGATCGGACAAGAATAAGTCATGCTTTATCTTTTTTGCAGGGCCACAGAATGTAAGTACCGTGTGCTGTCTGTATCTTTTGCAGCCCCATTGAAATGAATGGATCTGCATCCGTCCTGCAAAATTGCGGATGCAGACACAAAAATACGGTTGTGTGAATGGGCCCTTACAGCTGCAGCTCTGCTTGTTCCAATGGGCTCCAGTATAGAAGCACAAGCTCAGCAGGGAGTCAGGGTGTGAAAGGGGAGAAAAGAATATTTCGATAATTTATCCTTCTTCTTACTGGTTCTTCTTGCAAAGATCCAACGCAGGCAATGCTCCCTGGCAAAGCATATGCAGGGAGCTAGGGAACCCCTAATATATATAGTCAGGTCCTGTGCAGGGAAGGGAGTGTAGAGTCAGAAGAGAGTTTGTACTTTAGCCAGAGAGGAGCTGAAGTGGAGCTTCTGACATGCAGCTAGACAGCCCAGGCTTCTAGCTTGTCACCAGGGGAAGAGTTGCCTCCTGAGAAACCTGAAGTTCCTACAAAGTACAGTGCAGAGCAAAAGTGATTCCAGCCGAACCAGAGAGCTGAAGGGCAGAAGGATCTAGTTAAAGCAAGGAGACATATACCTGAGGAAGTTTTCCCTAACCAAGGATAAAGCCAGCAATAGGACATACGGGCCTTGGGATAAAGACAGACAGGATTCTGAGGAAAAGTGCAGCCTGATCTGTAAGTGTTTAACCCTCTGAGTATCTTGCAAGAAAATTGTGCCTGCCATTGATGTGAAGCCTGCTTGTGACTGCTTCTTACATATGGAACTCTGACCAAAGACTGTATATAGTTAGTTGTTCCAGTAAACAGAAGTTTTCGTTCACCACAACATCGTGTTCCTCAATTATTCCTACTATAAATCGGTGTGCCACAGTTACCGACACTGGCGTCATGAATTTAAAGGGATCTTGCCACCGGCCCATTAAACAAACCTGCAACATCCAGGGCACCTCACCTACCATCAGGCCTGGTCCCTATACACAGAGAGTGCCCCAGAGGTCCCTTGTGCCAGCCTCTCCATCACTGCTGTACGTCTGCCCAGGGTATATAAAAGACTGTGAGTACTATAACCACCCTCGGTTAGTAACTACCCCTGTGAGCTCACCATTCGCCTCACCCTGCAGGGCGGTGTACTGCATGTGTCTTCGAGTGCGATGCTAGTGCAGGACTCTGCTGCCAGTTGGGCGTATAAATCCCAGATACATAAATATAACTGCATTCTTCTGTCTTTCACAATGATTTGTGCCGCTCTGTCACTGCGCACACCCAGGCCGCTGCCGCTGCTGACAAGCGTATCCAGTATCACTGGGGATAACGTGATGACGGATTTACATAGAAACACAGATTAGTATCTTGGCTAATGCTGAGCAGCGATCACCTTGCACTCTCTGGTTATAGCAGGCACGGCGGTGCGGATGGGGAGATAGAACTGACAGCAGCGACATCTGCTGGTCACTCCTGGTTATTAGTCAGCAATTTTATCATTGACATAAAGGCTAAATCTACAGAACAGTTTTTTATGTTCTCATTTTGGACAGTGGTGACTTATTCTAGCGATATCTGCAGATAGTTGCGGGTTCCACCTCTGGGCCCGCACCTATCTCTAGAACAGGACCCCCGAAGCAGCTGCGCATGCGCGGGAACCATGCCTCCCAAGTGTCGCTCTTTTTGACCCAAGTCCCTCTTCGATCCTTAAATGTCCCTCTTTTTGACCTGGGGAATTAATGCAGAAATGTCCATTAATAAATTTACTAAATTGTTCCTTACTAAAGTGTCTGTATGGTTTCTACCTGTATATTAGACCAGAACTTCATTATTTTGTGCAATTTCTACCTTAAAATATTAATCTGATGATTTATGTGCTAATATTTAAATGGATATTAAAGTGCAAGAAAGAAATTGTCCCAGGGGCTCCACATGCTGTAAAAAAATAAAGTAACTTGCACTCACCTAACTGATCCCCAGCTACTGCAGTTGTGATGGGGGTCAGTAATTATGCTTTGGGGGGATTTAGAGGCGTGGCCTAATATGAAAAAAAAATAAAAAGCCGCGATGCATGCCAGCATATATTGTCCCTCCTTGCGATTTTCAAAAGTTGAGAGGTATGGCGGGAACCCTCCGCTTCTGTCTATGAGACTGTCAAAAATAGCTGACTCGGCAGTCCCACACAAGTGAAAAGAGCGGTGGCCGTGCACGGTGCGCTCTCCATCCATTTCTATGGGAATTCCAAAAATAGCCGCGCGAGCACATGTAGTGTACGGGAGAGTAATACCCCGTCACTACAGAAGGGTCACTTGGGTATTGTCGTTCCCCCTGTATTTTTGGGGAGGTTGGTATAGAATATCTTATAATGTCATGCTATGTATTTTCCTGTTACTGTGAAACGTGCATTTGCAGGCCGGCTAGGGTGTAGTTCCAGCTCTGAGTCACTAGAGGGAGCTAGGGAACCCTAGGTTATATAAGGCCCAGTCAGGAAGTAGTAGCAGGAGAGACAGACAGTGGGAGCAGAAGTCAGAGATGATCCTGTGTCTGAGTGGAAGCCAGGCTATGGGCCTGTGAGAGCAAAGCAGGCCCCAAGCCTGCCGGCTAGGAGAGGGTAGTAAAGGCCCTGTAACCGGGTTCCGGATCCAAGGAAAAGGTTCCCCTCCTGAGTCATCATCCGTTTAGCTGAAGCAGCATAAGCCAGACACCAGCCAAGACACAGATTACCACAGAGGCCGATCAGATAAGCAAGAGGTACTCAAGATAACAGAGGAGGTACTAGATAAGGACAGCTTCAAGGGTACGCCAGATAAAGGGCATTAGACCTTGGAGGGAAAGTCACGTGTAGCGGGACCAGTCAGGAATAGTGTGCAAGCCGCCTGTACTGCATCTCCTGCAATCAACACTCTGTATTATACATTGCTAAGACCGGCCATTCTGTAATTCCCAAGAACCACCTGTATTGCTACAAGAAACCAACCGTCTTTCATGGAACTGTGCTGTACCTGTGTCCATGTATTATCCTGACTGATATTCAGTAAAAGTTCCAGTTTTTGTTGGCTATCCTGTGCTTGCTTCATTCTTCCACCATACTTTACACGGCGTGTCACCGTTTAATTGACACTGGCGTCACGAACTGTTAAATACCTGCCTGTTCCAGTATTTGCCCCAATTGAAGACGACAGTGGATCCCAGGTTAGTGGTCAATCTGCACTACAAAGCCCAGCATACACTACTGACCCCCTGGGACACTGCATCGCTCTTTTTGGCGTCACGAACAGGATCCGCATACTTCTACAGTGCAGAGAAGTGTGAACTGTGTGCTTTAACTATTCCACCACCGTATTGCGAAGACTGTAACCTTTATTCCTAACTTGTGGATTACAATTGTGCCTGGGAGGAATCAGAGACGCTGTACTGTGTTGCGCTACCCCCAGAGAGAAAAATCGTATTTGTGGACTGTGATTTATTGAACTTTTCATTATCCTGCTTGCTGTCATTGAATTGCGGCATCCGGACACTTAAAATGGCCGCCGGCGCCATGAGGCTTTTTACTGCGCCATCAGGATGTGCAGAGGCGCGAATATTTGGCGCCGAAACCTTCCAAGAAGAAGGAGGGGACGATTGCCCTGGAGCGCCACCCACCCTGAGGAGTGATGACGTGGCTAAGTTCCTTGGTGAGTTATGCCTGGGAGGCGGGGCTCAGATGGAGATAGACTGGCCCAGTGTGTGGGAGGAGTCAGAGTCGATGCAGCAACCAGGAAGAGAAGAGATGGCGTGCGCTGCAGAGAGAGAGGTTGAGACCACGTGCGAGTGGGGCGCCACTCCACCGGACTTTCCGGAGTTGGGGCCGTGGGATCCTCTAGCCTGGACGGCCACCCCCTGGGCCCAGGCCATGGACCTAAGCATCACCCGACCTGAGTCCCCACCGATCCGTCGCCGGCATGCAGAATGGCCGGCTATTATGGAGGAGTTGAGAGCCGCGGTGGCGAAAAAGAACACCAGCCGGAAGAAGCGGTTTGAGGAGATGGCTAAGTCCATACAGGGAGACTCCTTTCCGGGTAAGCCCCAGCTAGAAAGGCGCCGCGGGATCGTGGTGTCCTTTGACAAGGAAAAAGGCTATGGGTTTATCCAGGAGTTGGGGACTGGCCGGGACTTCTATGTCAACCGGCGATCGGTAAAGCGGCACTACCTCCCGGAGCATCTCCACAATCTGACTATGGGGGAGATCGTAGAATACACCCCCGCCGAAAGTCTAAGGGGCCCCTACGCCACCGCAGTGACTCGCCCGAAGGCGCCGGCTGAGAACTGGGACTCTGGGAAAGAGAGGTCAGAGCCAGTTGAGACAGAGAGAGCGCATGTGGAAAAGGCCCGGACCACCCATCTGCAGAACCAGGCCTACCTCAGCCCAGACGTTTTCTGGGAGCCCATCGTGCTGCAGGGGCTGGAGGAGCGGTATCCCCCTCCGGATGCAGTGAGACGAGAGGAGGAGAAGGAGCGGCAGGACAGCTGCCGGAGAGCAGAGGAATGTGCTGAGGCCCGGCGCCAAACCGCAGCTGCCATTGTTACCCCAGCGGCCGGACCCCCTGGACCTCCGGTAGATCCGACCACCTGCACTAAAGCGGAACTAGAGGCCCTACGAAAGAGGGTGTATTGGGTGGCGGACCTCGGTTGCGCTGGAGGCGTGCAGTGGTTTCCATTCCCGAGGACGGAGGCTGAAATGGAGGCCGTGAAAGACAAACCTCCCCCTCTAAAAATTGTCAGGGGAGACGGGTTCCAAATGTGGCCGGCCTTGCCAGAACAACTGCTGCAGGTTCCCTATGTCGACTCGTCATCTGAGGAAGAACATGATACTCGTCTGTGAGTACTTCTGCCCTCTTGTCCATCTCCTTAATGGCCGTTTGTCCCTCCATTTGGCAGAGCTGGTGAAGCTCGCTGCCAGTTACCCACGGCTGGTGGCATCCTAGTTAAATAATGTGCCACTGTGTATCAATGCTTCCAGCTGCCTTTGTTTTGTTTGGGACATCCGGTTTGCTGCTACAATCCCAGTTGTGCCTTATTTTGCACCGTTTTTCCCTTTTTACCCCCATTTCAGGTTGAAAAGACATTTTTATGTCAGCACTATTTTAAAGGGTAAGCAGGACTTGCCAGGATAACAAGGCCCTGGTATTGTCAGAGTCCTGTATTGTCATTTTATATATGTGCTGCTGACAGTATTTAATAACCGGTTTTTTATTCAAGTATATGTGCCCAGAGATGGACTTCCTATGTGCAAGCCTCTGAGAGGTTAATTTATTATGGACTTATTTATTGTCATGGACTATCCTGGTTCTTTCAACATCCGCTGTGCCAGGTCAGCGCCCCCGTTCCACACACTATCCTGTGAAAAAGAGAACGACGCCCCTTGTCACCAGACTTCACCATTTCCAATTGGGTCTGATAAGAGTGTAATGGACATATATGTATGCATGCATGTGTCTTTCTCTATTTCAGGTCATGATTCCAGTTGGGCGGGCCCTGATGGAGTACGAGGTCGTACTCAGCTTAAAGCAGCGGGGTATGTAGTGTATGGGAGAGTAATACCCCGTCACTACAGAAGGGTCACTTGGGTATTGTCGTTCCCCCTGTATTTTTGGGGAGGTTGGTATAGAATATCTTATAATGTCATGCTATGTATTTTCCTGTTACTGTGAAACGTGCATTTGCAGGCTGGCTAGGGTGTAGTTCCAGCTCTGAGTCACTAGAGGGAGCTAGGGAACCCTAGGTTATATAAGGCCCAGTCAGGAAGTAGTAGCAGGAGAGACAGACAGTGGGAGCAGAGGTCAGAGATGATCCTGTGTCTGAGTGGAAGCCAGGCTATGGGCCTGTGAGAGCAAAGCAGGCCCCAAGCCTGCCGGCTAGGAGAGGGTAGTAAAGGCCCTGTAACCGGGTTCCGGATCCAAGGAAAAGGTTCCCCTCCTGAGTCATCATCCGTTTAGCTGAAGCAGCATAAGCCAGACACCAGCCAAGACACAGATTACCACAGAGGCCGATCAGATAAGCAAGAGGTACTCAAGATAACAGAGGAGGTACTAGATAAGGACAGCTTCAAGGGTACGCCAGATAAAGGGCATTAGACCTTGGAGGGAAAGTCACGTGTAGCGGGACCAGTCAGGAATAGTGTGCAAGCCGCCTGTACTGCATCTCCTGCAATCAACACTCTGTATTATACATTGCTAAGACCGGCCATTCTGTAATTCCCAAGAACCACCTGTATTGCTACAAGAAACCAACCGTCTTTCATGGAACTGTGCTGTACCTGTGTCCATGTATTATCCTGACTGATATTCAGTAAAAGTTCCAGTTTTTGTTGGCTATCCTGTGCTTGCTTCATTCTTCCACCATACTTTACACGGCGTGTCACCGTTTAATTGACACTGGCGTCACGAACTGTTAAATACCTGCCTGTTCCAGTATTTGCCCCAATTGAAGACAACAGTGGATCCCAGGTTAGTGGTCAATCTGCACTACAAAGCCCAGCATACACTACTGACCCCCTGGGACACTGCACACACACTTGGCTATTTTCAGAAGTCCTATAGAAATGAATGGAGAATGCACTGCGCAAGCGCGGCCACCGCTCTTTTCACTTCGGTGGGACTGCAGTAGATAGCTCAGCCCATGCAATGAGTGGCGGATGTGCACAGCTGCATTCACAATTCTGCAAGCTTCAGTGCTGAACTCTCATAGCATTCCCTGCTGAGTCAGTGTCTGCAATTTGCAAAGTGTCGTCTTTACCCCAGGCATGGTACAATAATGCGATGAAGGAAAAACTAACTGCCTCCTGGACTGTAGGAAGCCAGCTAGGGCGTTAGGGTACAGGCTCATGCGTTGGCATCCGCGTACAGCGAAAGCCCTACCCTCCTGATTTTGTGAGTAAAACTGAGGTATTACCTTCAAAATCATGTTTCTTGGCATGTTTGGCCAACACGGATGCTGCAATGCCTGCTTGTCCCCTTACAGATCCCTGATAAAATGGTATTTCTTTTTTTACCCACAGTTACGCTGTAGAACATTACTTACGGCCTTCCTGAAGGATTTGGTTTGGTATTAGGATTATTTTACTGACAGTGGTATGGGCTTTTTCCCAGTTTTGCTGTGGAGGGCAGTTTTTTTTAACAGAAAGTGCCACCATATTGGTTGTCACTTTTTGGGATGGTTCATCTCACACATTGGGGGCATATCAATAGGATATGATACCAATGCCAGATAGGGTCACAACTCTGGGACCCGCACCTATCTATAGAATGGGGCCCCAAAGCAAAAGAGGGTGCACCACGCAAGTGCAGCCACCTTCTATTCACTTCTATGAGAGTTTCGGAAATAGAGCAGACTCGCTTGGCTCTTTTGGGAACTCCCATAGAAGTGAATGGACAGCACACTTGCTTTGGGGTCCCTAGATAGGTGCAGGTCCAATATCTGACATTGGTGGCATATCCTAGCGACATGCCACCACTGTGTGAGATGGGCCGACCCCTTTATCACTCTGATATTGATAGAAGATTATTATAAAATTGTCTCCTGATTGTTACTGAATTTCGGCAACTTCTAAGTAATTAGTGCACAGATGTAGCAATCCTGATCTTGATTCTTAATATGTTAAGTAAACGATGGCGAAAAACGTTTAATTGACTTTTTCAAAGACTTTTAGACATAAGTTTAGAACTGCTCCATCTGCATGCCGAATTTAATGTTTTGGTTGGAAAGTCAAATTACCAGTGCCCAAAATAACTGGTATTCTACGAAGCCTACATAATAGAGCGTCTAAATAATACTGCCATCCACTACCCACATAAGAGTTAAACAGCTCCAAACCTCGCCTTCTATACAGATGACGTGCTGACCTGGTCAACCTTCTTGGCATGAAACTCAAATAGTGTAACATGCTGCCTGTACATTATAATGTATGCCGTCAGAACCAATCACGTACAGTCCCCCCGTAATTGCACAGTGCCAGCACAGAACACAGCAAATCAGGAGCTCGATGTATGCGCGTCTGTATAGGACGTTGTGTTCGTGTTTGCGCCATCATCCCCAGTCCTCAATTACAATGGGTTTATTCTACAAAATTGAAGCAAATGAAAAAAATCTGAACCAAAATAATTTGGATTCTCAGCGGCAAGATCTACATCAAAATTATTTCCACTGGGCCTAGCAAAGGCTCGTCATGCCCCACCAGCAGCATCGGACTGAAGTCCCTTAGGCCCATCAGAGCAAATGATTCTGAGGGCCCACCCTCTGCCTATGTACACCTTCTGGGTCAATTTTTGTTTATGATTGCATTTTACTCATTTTTGCAAAAAAAAAAAATTTCAATTGGCCTTTATTAAAAATATTGAGCTGTTCTGTCACAAAGGATTACGGTAACTGTTTTTCGAACTGCGTGATTGGTACTTTCACTTTGTGCCGATCATCTAATAAACCTTATCTCTAAACTACTGACAGGTCATAAACACTTATTTAAGCCACATTCTTATCAGTAAGATAAGAACTAAGTCTAATTTCACACTGGCGTTTTGGCGTTCTGTTTGTGAGATCCGTTCAGGGCTCTCACAAGCGGTCCAAAACGGATCCGTTTTTGCCCTAATGCATTGTGAATGGAAAAGGATCCGCTCAGAATGCATCAGTTTGCATCAGTTCCGTCTCCATTTCTCTTTCAAGACGGACACCAAAATGCTGCTTGCAGAGTTTTGGTGTCCGTCTGATGTAACTGAGCCAAACGGATCTGTCCTGGCACACAATGTAAGTCAATGGGGACCATTGACTTTCAATGCTGTTCAAGACGGATCCATCTTGGCTATGTTAAAGCTAATACAAACGGATCCGTTCTGAACGGATGCAGATGGTTGCATTATCTGAACGGATGCATCTGTGCAGATCCATGACGGATCCGTACAAAACGCGAGTAAGCTGTAATGAGTGTTTAGGAGGTCAGAGAGCATAGATATGGAG
Source organism: Bufo gargarizans (assembly GCF_014858855.1). Classification (NCBI taxonomy): domain Eukaryota; kingdom Metazoa; phylum Chordata; class Amphibia; order Anura; family Bufonidae; genus Bufo; species Bufo gargarizans. The sequence goes on from NC_058085.1 coordinate 42,734,445, forward strand.
CCTGTCAGCTCCTGGTCTGACGGAAAAGACAAAAAATCCTCAGTCTGCTACTAAAGCATCTCAGCTCGTTATACAAAAAAAGGCTCCAGATTTTTTGACAAAGGACAATTGAAAAAAAAAACTAAGTACAATGCAATAATAAATAAAAAAATCGCCCCCAAAAGGTGTACATAGTCTTTAAGGGCCCTGTTTTACCAGGGGTCCATTGTTCTCAGAGCTTAAGCCCAACGAAGGATGCTCTGGCGGGTCAGTCCGACACTGCCTACCAGAATCCTGTACATTATATACTGTACGTGCCGGTAATAACACCTTTGAATGTAGTTTACATGTCTGCATCCGCCATGTGAATGCTTTTATCTCTTTCTGTCAAATTTCTGTATTAAAAATAAAATAAACAATAAAACAATTATAATAGTGGACTAAAAATTCCACCATATCCCCAAATTCACAAAACTTTTGTCTAAAAACATTATGACCCTGATTTATCCTGGCTCCACTCCAGAACTATGGCTTTAAAAAGTCGCAAAATGTTTATTTGATTTTTGTGACTTTTTTGTGCATAACTTTTGCAACTTTTTTGCATCGTTACACCACTTGCTCCACTTTTGACATATGGGTCGGAAAGTGGGGGTGGTTATCTCTGTTAGGGTGGGTTCACACTAGCATTAGGGATTCCGTTATAGCTTTCCATTATAATAGCGTTATAATGGAAAATAACGGAATGCCCAGACAGAATGCAAAACGGAAGCCTTTAAAAGGCATTCCGTTTGCTTTCCGTCCTAATAGAAGTCTATGGGAAAGCATAACGGATCCGTCTGGGTCCCGTTATTCAAGACGGAAAACAAAGTCCTGTCGACCGCACTTTGTTTTCCGTCTTGCATAATGGGATCCAGACGGATCGGTTTTGATTCCCATAGGCTTCTATTAGGACGGAGAGCAAACGGAATGTCTTTTAAAGGCTTCCGTTTTGCATTCCGTCTTAATACAAGTCTATGGGCAGAAGAACGGATCCGTCCTTCCGTCTTATGGATTCTGTTATTTTCCGTTATAACCATGTTATAACGGAAAGCCATAACGGAATCCCTAATGCTAGTGTGAACCCACCCTTGATGAGTTTTACTCCAGATTTATCACTGAGACTTTTTTTTAAAAAGAGGCAAAAAAAAGTCACTCCAGAAGAAAGTAGAGGAAGGAAACCGGAGGAGCTTTTCTAGACCACAGTGTTCGGTTTAAGGACGAAACAAATTTTAACCTGTGACTTTTGATAAATGTGGCATAAAGTACGCTAACGAAGATTAAAGTAAAATTGACTTCAAATATTTCCCTCAAGATAAATTCCCTCCTACGTGTCTGTCGATGAGAAACGGGCATTCAGGGCCAATTTAAAAAAAAAATTCTGCATGAAATAGTTCACAACTGAATCTAAGGTAAGATTTCTCTTTTTTTTCCCTTCCCATTTTTAGCCGGTGCGGGGTGAATTCTCAGACATCTGTTTCTCCTTCTTGAGTCCCTTAATATTCAGCCTGAATTAGATGGAAAACCAAGTGATTTGACCTTTGTTCTGCCCCGATTTCCATACTGAAAAGGCCTTTAATGATTTTCATATTGATCTGACAAAAGCTACCAGACAACTTTGTCTTGGGGTAACAATGTCGTCTGAACGGCCGGGGTGTAGACTGCGGGAATGTCACTTTCTGTCCATATGGGGAGGGTTTTCTTTGGGAAGGGAGCAATTTTCACATCATGAGGACACTCGGAGCTCGGCCTGAGATGAACCGGGGCGACCTCAATGGCAGCGACGAAAAGGGGGAGCGGGAGAAAGTCTATATCCTAAGAATCCTGCAAGATTTCATGGGGCTGGTAGAAAATGCTTCTTAGGCCCCTTTAAATTCTTTTACTTTTGGCCAAGATCAAAATTTATAAGAATACGGGTTTTAAACCTGAGATCCATTTTTTATTAAAGGGGTTACATCATGACTGATGTAAAAAATGAATATCAAACATCATATAATCCATGACAGTCTCTTTCTAACAAAGCTAGAACCAGCCCTGTACCTCACATGGATCCAGAGATCTCCACATTCATTGTTTCAATTGTTCAATTTATTTCAGGCTGGCAGCTCAGGGGTTGTGTCCTTATTCAGGGGTGTGTCCTTATTCAGGGGTGTGTCCTCTCTACTGCAGCTCTTTTCCTGTAACTGCCACATCTTCTAACAGAACATATGGCTGGTGGCAATTGAAGATTTAAACTTTGTGCATATGACCACCTCAGTGAGGTGGACGGAGAAATAAGAACAAACAGCAGGTGGCACCATACAGATAGATTTTATTGAATAGCTCAGTGGCTGTACTAAAGTTTTAATTATATGAAATTACAAAAGTATTCAGATCCAAGTGCTGGTTTGAAAAATGTAGAATTTTTTTGTGGCGCAATCCCTTTAAGCCTTCCTTCATACATTTTTTTTATTTTGTTTGCCTTTTTTTTAGCATATTTTTGAATCACTTTGATTACTTTTTTTCAAGTTCTATAAGGGAACCTTCACATGAAAAATGTTAGTGGTGTGTTTCAGCTCTTCTGTGTTTTAGCTGCATTTTTGTAGAAAAAACTCCAGCCAAGAATCAATGGGAATTATGAAATGTCTAGTGTTTTTTCTCCATTTGATGGCATATTTATGTAAAAAAACTGTATGTTGAAGCTCTTGGCATTTTTTTGGTTATCCATCTCCTTCTCAATAAGAAAAAAAATGCCTGAAAAACCTACACCTTTGGGAAAACACCACTAAAAATGTCATAAAAAGCATGTGGTATGAAAAAAATACTACCAGTGTCTGTGGAATTTTTAAGTGGTTTAAAAAGTCAGACCAAATTCATGGGTTTAGGGGCCTAAAGATATCTAAAGGGAACGGGTTGGAAATAGGCACCATCGCTGGAGCACGGTGCAGATTGAGCATATTGAAAAAATGGTCAACATACTTGACTTTCTCAACCACACAAAGTAAAAATATCCCCCCAAAAATTGCTTTGGATCTAGTATGCTTCATCATGCACTGTAGACAAATGGGCAGTTTTCATTTTTGCATTTTCATTTTTTCTTCCCCACTTTACCAGAGCCATAACTTTAAAAAAAAACTCTGTTCACTTACCCATATGGGCTTATTTTTAGCAGGACAATCTGCATTTTTAATTTACCATCGCCTATAATGGAAAACGGGAAAAAATTATTTGGGGGGGCGAAGTTGAAAGTAAATTAAAAATTTTCTGTTTTTCCCCAAGTTTTTTTTATTAGTACCATTTTGGAATACATCTGACTTTTTGATTACTTTTTATTCAGTTTTTTGGGGGACAACATGACTATGTTACAGCATTCACAGCACCTGATAAATATTGTTAGATTTTAACAGTTAGGACATTTTTGGATGTGGCGATTTTTATAGTTTATTTTTATATGTAAAATTGTGAAAGGAGGGTGATATGAATATTCAATATTTTTGTGGATATTTCATTTTTTTAAAAACTTTTTTGTACTGTGATTTTTTTACCTTTGAGAAGGCCCTGGTGCTCACAATAGCGCCGCGGCCTTCTCTCAACTCACCAAGGGCAGTGCCATACATTGTATAGCGGTTGTGCTTGGTATTGCCTAAGCCACGTGACTGATGAATGTGACTTCACGTGGCCATTGCTAATTTGAGAGAAGGCCGCGGTGCTACTGCAAGCGCAAATGCTTCTCAAACAGCTGATCGGTGGGGGTCCTGGGGGTCCCACTGATCAGATACTGATGACCTGTCCAGAGGATTGTTAAAAAAATCTGTAATTGTTAAAAAAAAATATAAAAATCACCTGATTTAGAAAAACTTTGATATTTTTTTAAGCAGCAAATTGTCTGTGAGCATTTTAATTTAGCTAAAAGAAATGTACAAAAAAAAAATATATATATATATATATATAGGTAAAATAAATATATAAATGGACCAAATAATTTGGGATTTTGTTCATTAGGCAGTCCATATGCTGGACGGTTTGTGTGTGTTTACTATGCATCTATTATATAATCTGAAATTAATGTAAAATGTCCCGTCTCTCCCAAGCATCAGCTTTCTGTAAGGCTTCGTACGGACGGCGAATATTTAATTTTGGTCCCAGTAAGCGGCGCACATGCACAATTACGCCAATTGAGCTCAATTACATTGGATGTACGTTGCATTTCAAGCCAATTTCCAGTGGAGATCTACCTGTGTTCACTATGGCATTCCTCCTGCTCTTGAGAAGGTAACCTCTAGTGACCACCGTTCCACCCTAATACCATTCCTACGAATAGCGCTTAGTCAAAAGAACATACGATGGACTCACCAGCGTCCCTTCCCCTTTGCAGCTCGGAGTGTGAAGGCATCCGCCATGTTCCGCTCCGTCTTACTGCAATCCAGTTCAGCAGGTAATAATATATTGTCGGCTAAAATCTGAAACTTGCACTTGTTCTCTGTGGGAGGTTCCAAGGGTCACACGTCCATAATTAAGTCACGGCGGCTCAGACACTTACACTGCTGGACTGAGGGTGAACGGTGTAATTTAACCCCCTATTCACAGGCATGGAGGCAAAGAGCCACTGGAGAGGTTACGTGACAGGGTAGTCGCCCAACTAGATGTTCGGCTAGACGAGATATCGCCCTAAGGCCCCTGTACGCAGAACACACCTTGACAGGTATATTGCTGGTTTCAGTCCTTAAGTGACAAGAGACGATTGTGTCTTAGTCTGAAAGATTTTAACTGGAGTATGTGCAATTGTGAGGAAAATTCCCCTTAAAACAATAAAAAAAAAAAATCAGTAATACTTTAAAAAAATAAAATAGTTGAGTTGTCCTCAAATTTTCCAATAAATTTCCATTTAGTCCCATCTCCATAGAGTTGAATAGAAAAGGAAATATGTGGCTTCAGAGCCGTAGGAAAGCTGGGTAATGTATTGATGGACACTAGTTGTCACTCAGCTTTCCAAAGCAGCAGATATAACAAAAAGATGGCTGATGAGATGTAAGAATCGGAGAGAGGACGGCGATGATTGTGTTACTCGGTCGCTCACTTTATACTATTAATACTATCAAAACTTCCATCAAGAATGTGAAATTAATCAATATAATAAGTAGAGTGGAAGCCATATCCAAGATATTAGAGAAAATGTGGGAAAAAGAGAATAATAAGTAGTCAAAGTTGCAAGAGGGCGTAAAGTGGATGAACATAAAAACATTAAAAAAAATTACTGTCAGGTAAATAATTACCGGTGATTATTACACATTGCTGTCGATGAGTATTAAAGGGGCTTTCTGGGTGTTTAGTACTCATGACCTTTCCTCAGTATCAGATCGGTGGGGGACTGACTCCTGGCACCACCGATCAGCTGTCTGAAGAGACCACGAGGCTCCGTGAAAACTGCAGCCTCTTCCTAGGCCAGTGACGTTGCGTTCATCGGTCACGGTGAATGGGGCTGAGCTGCAATATCAAGCATGGCCACTATACAATGTATGGCGCTGTGCTTGCTAAGCCACGATGAGGCCTTGGTGCTCACCAGCCCGCCGCTGTCTCTTTAAATAGCTGGTCAATGTGGATATTGGGTGCCAGACCCTCACCGAATACATACGCCACTCCAGTGAGCACTGAAGACTTCTCACAGCATACTTAGCACAGCGCCGTCCATTGTATAGTGGCTGTACTTGGTATTGCAGCTCAGCCTCATTCACTCGGGACTGAGCTGCACGTAGGTCATGTGACCGACGAATATGACATCACTCGCCTAGGAAGAGGCTGTAGTGTAACTCATCCACAATTTTCGCCATGGTTTCTTCAAACAGTTGATCTGCAGGGTTGCCGGGGGTTGGACCCCTGATACTAATGTCCTGAGGATAGGTCATCCGTATTAGATTGATTGCAAGCTCTAGCTTCAGTTTCCAGTGATTTAAAGGGAACCCATCAGATTGATTTTGCAGTCCAATCCGCGAACATCATGTTCTAGAACAGGAGGAGCTGAGCAGATTGATATATAGATTGCTGGGAAAATAATCATTCAAGTTTAGGTTAGGAGTCCAGTGGGCGGTCCTATCAGTGAGTATGTCCGCCCACTGGACTCCTAACCCAACCCAGAACAGAGATTTCTATGACACGAACCTATATATCAATCTGCTCAGCTCCTCCTGCGTCTTACCTGCTGCAGACAGGGCCCCAGGAACAATGCGTTGGGTTCCCCATGGCTCATGATGGGGAATGTAAAGATATCGGATTCTAAGACCCAGCACTTCCCTGGTGGGCGTATATACCGTACATTAATATAATGATCGTTACCTCTCATTTACAATTATTTTTATTATTTTATTGATTTATTTGCTTTCATTTGCAAACGGTAAAACGAAATAGTTTATGTTGTTCAATGTAGCAATAATAATAATAATTTATAACATTTATAAAAATAAATAAATATATAAAATCTAAACATATGAAAACATATACAAAAATATAAAAAATAAATAAAATATAAAAAATATGAAAAATGGCACTGACAATAGTTTGACCTTACGACAGCTAAAATAATGACCCTTAATCCTGCCTGAATCGTATTCCCTTTCCCTTGTACCTTAGCTTTCTAATTGAAAAAAAAAATAAAATTACAAATATAAGGCAAATGTCAACATAAAAAATAAAAATAATATATATATATATATATATATATATATATATAACTATACTATATATACTATAATAGCACAGATTTCTAAGGCCCTCATATATAATGCTCTGCCCTACACATACCCCCTCCCAAAAAATCTATATATTTTTGATTTACCGTCATTCATCGCCGATCACATTAAACGGCCATTTCAGTGATTTCTTGGCAAGGAGAAGACGTAAAGTGCCTCCTCCGTATTTCTAGGGCCCCTCTAACGGCACCAGATGTAAAATCTATTATTTGTAATTTTTTTCCCTACAACCCAGAGAAAGGAGGATCATAGTAAACCGCTAGTTCTTTTTTTTTAAAGAGTAAAAATGTACATTTTGTAGAAATCCTGCTATGAGAGCATTCTGAAGCGATCAGGGCTGTTTCATTTGGAGAGTGACAGCTCTATTCAGTTGTCGGCAAATAGCATTTTGTGTGTCTCTCTGTGGCTTTTTCTTGAAGATTAGCCTGTGGGGGATGAATGGCGAGCATTATTCCAACCACTTGGTATTCTGAAATGCCAAAATAATTACCAGGGACTAATTCAAGGCATTTAGTAGTCGGAAAAAAAGCAAAAAAAAAACACTTTAATTTAAAGAAAAAAAGTAACTTTTTTCTATAATCCTTCATAAGGCAAATAATTTGTAGATAAAAATAAAATATGGATTTGACAGTATCTTCCTGCGCTTCCAGTATATATTCCGCTATAACACTGTCCATTAGTTCGCATCGGTATTGGCGACAAAGCAATCATTTTCTTACCTTCTGTGAGACCAGGATACGGAGAGTCTCTCCTCGCAAGTGATGTTACTTCAAGAAGTTCCTTCCAAAATACGCAGCCACGTGTGGCACGGAGCGTCGCCCCTCGTCTTCTCCACCTGCTGCGGGTCCGGGTGTGACATTCCTGAGTGCTTGTCAGGGGTATCTAAGCTTTTGGAAGGGGTGTGGAGAACGAGGGGGGGCAGCCGCCTGAAGTGGCACTCTGCCTTGGACGGAGAGGGGAGTTTGGGGGATTTCATGGTTCTGTGGTTCTTATAGAGGATGAATCCAGGGGATAATTTCACATCTAGAGAGAGAGAGAGATCAGCTGCTCCTGTGTGCACCGGGCAAAATCAGGAGCGGCCACCGGCTACATGATTAGGCGGGTTTATTCTCTGGACAGTTTTACAAATTGAAATAAAAACCTCACCATAAATATAGATGATAGAATTTTGTATAAAATATAGAACTTACCATTAGACTCTGAATTATATTAAAATGTGGATTTTAAAAAATGCACTAATTGTATTTCTGTAAAATCAATTATTACTGTTGGCTATTGTTAATATCTATAATGTTTTCACTAGGCAGGATCTAACATATATTGTAATAGATAGATATTCTTCCTGCTGCGGTGCCCCAAATACTCAGCAGTGAGGGAGACTCACTTCAGGAGACTGTCTGATCTCTGCCCAGACTTCACCTCCATGGAGGAGGAAGAGAGACTCTCCATACTGCTGGGGGTAGAGGAGAACACAACGGCCATAGCAGCACAATATATTACTGCCTGCCATAGACTGAGAGGAGCCTGATATACCATGGACTCCTATACCCCCACCCTGGACATGTCCCCACCCCCAACCCTACCCAATTATTTACCACCTGCTTTGGCAATGCTAAAATGTATTTAGTCCTGCCAATAAAGCTGATTTGATAGATAGATAGATAGATAGATAGATAGATGATAGATAGATAGATAGATAGATAGATAGATAGATAGATAGATAGATGATAGATAGATAGATATGAGATAGATAGATAGATAGATAGATATGAGATAGATGATAGATAGATAGATAGATATGATTGACGGCTGTCTCTGTATGCAGAGTGGTGTAGGGAAGGCTGTCCACCACTGATAAGACCGCCCACCGGACTCCTAAGTGGTGATGCAAATGGATAAATGAGACGTTCTGCTGCATCATTTCCCATAAGACCATACATCGGCCTGCTCAGCTCCTCCTGCTCTATAGCACGCTGTAGATGGAGCAAAGATGCTCCGGTGGACAATCCCTTTAAAAGAGGAGCTGTCCCCTCCCCTGACATGTCTGTTTTAGTGACTACTTGCATTCCCCATGTAATAAAAATTCTGGAGCATCTATTCTTACAACTCTATGATGTGCCGTTCCTCTATTATTCCTACTAGATGTTTATGAATGAATTGGCAGAAGTTTGCAATGAGGGTCCTGGTGGGTGTTACCAGTTGGGGGTGGGATTGTTCCTGCAGGGTCTGACACTGGCAATACAGATTGCATAGTGTCAGACTGTGCAGGGACCTCCCCCCCCCGCCCCAACTGATACCACCCAGCAGGACCTTTATCGTAAACTACTAGCAATTGATATAGATAACTCAATAGAGGAATGGCACATTATGGAGACATAAGAATAGATGCTCCAGAATTGTTATTTCACAGGGATTGCAACTAGCTACAAATACATTTGTATTTCCAATGATATAATGCCAGCCCCCCAGGGTCCAGATGGGTGTTACTAGTTGGGGGTGTGTCCCTGCACAGTCTGACACCGGCAGCACTGATTGGATAGTGGTCAACCCCCCCAAAATGATAACACCTAGCAGCAATTTCATTGCAAACTGCTAGTAATTCATTCATAACTTCTAGCAGGAATAATAGAGGAATGGCATAACATAAAGTCATAAGAATAGATAATACAGAATTGTTATTACAAGGGGCAGCGGCATACCTTCAATGGAGGCAGACCTTGTGACTGCTATGGGGCCCAGGGGGTGGAGGGGCCAGGTGCTGAACTCCTTTTGTTCCCCTTGTGATAACACTGCATTTTCATGCAGCCACCACTAGGGGGAGCTCAGTGCAAAGAGATAGTTACAGTTTCCATTGCAGACAATGGTAACTGCATAAACTCCTATGCACTGAAGCTTCCCCTAATGGGAGCTGAGGGCAGACGGCTTAGTAACATGTGACGTGAAGCCAGAAATCAGTGTGTTTATGGCAGTTTTCTGGTGTGAATACACTGAGGAATATGGCGGCCAGTTGGATAACGGGGGTGAGGCCGAGGGTGACTATTTCGATTCCTCTGCTTAATGAAAAAGTGTTAGTGCCTATTAGGCAGTGGATTCAGAGTGCGCCCCACCCAGAAGTCAGTGGCATAACTGCTACTGGGCCCTCGGGGGCCCGATGTGGAATGTGTTCTCTTCTCTGTGTGAAAACACTGCATTTTCACACAGACACCACTAGAGGGAGCTCAATGGTAAGAGAGAGGGATAAGCGAATCGACTTCGGATGAAACATCTGAAGTCGAGGGCTCCGTATAGTATTAGAATGTATTGGCTTTGATGAGCCGAAGTTATTACTTGGCGAAGTCTCGCGAGACTTCGGGTAATAACTTCATAAATTAATTTCTACTGTTAAAAACCTTTTACCGAACTCGGGTTCAGTTCCAAGTGGTTTTCAAGTTGAATAATCGAATGCTGAAGTTATTCACCGAAGTCTCGCGCAACTTCAGACATAACGAATTTCACCTCCCCGGGGCCCATACATTTGAATGCTGTACAGAGACGGATCTCTGTACAGCATTCAAACGAAATTTTGACCTGAGCGACTTCGGATCTAGCATCCAGAGCGCGATTCGCTCAACACTAGTTAAAAGCGTAGATTTTATTCCATACTCACAAAGTATCCAAGATATAAAAGCACGTAACAAGTGCTGCTAAAAACGACAGGCCCAGGGTTTCGCCCGCTCTTGGCATTATCTGGAAAAATAAAAATAAAATAAAAAATCACAATATGGTTAACCCCTTCAGGACCCTGCCATTTTTCACCTTCCTGCCCAGGCCATTTTTTAGCAAATCTGACCAGTGTTACTTTATGTGGTGATAACTTTAAAATGCTTTTACTTATCCAAGCCATTCTAAGATTGTTTTCTCATCACATGTTGTACTTCATGACAGTGGTAAAATTTAGTCAAAATATTTCATTTTTATTTAAAAAAAATACCAAATTTACCCACAATTTTGAAAAATTAGCAAATTAGCAAATTTCAATTTCTCTACTTCTATAATACATAGTAATAACTCCAAAAATAGTTATTACTTTACATTCCCCATATGTCTACTTCATGTTTGGATTATTTTGAAAATGACATTTTATTTTTTGGGATGTTAGAAGGCTTAGAAGTTTAGAAGCAAATCTTCAAATTTTTAAGAACATTTCCAAACCCCAATTTTTGAAGAACCAGTCCAGTTATGAAGTCACTTTGTGAGGCTTACATATAAAAACCACCCATAAATCACCCCATTTTAGAAACTACACCCCTCAAGGTATTCAAAACTGATTTTACAAACTTTGTTAACCCTTTAGATGCCCCACAAGAATTAAATGAAAATGGGAATGAAAATTCAAAATTTCACATTTTTGTTGCATATTTTACATTAAAATTTATTTTTTCTGCAACACATCAAGGGTTAACAGCCAAATAAAATCCAGACTCTAATTTACAGTAACACCATGACTCGGAAGCGATTTGAGTCAAAATCTATTACCCTGAATCAGAAGTTTACAGAAACACCCCATGTGTGCTCAAAAATTGATGTATGTGCGCACAGAAGGCTTCAGAGTGGAAGGAGCACCATATGGCGTTAGGAGAGCGGATTTAGCTTGAATGGTAATTGGGAGCTATGTCGCATGTGAGGACACCCTGAGGTGGCCCTACAGTGGAAACCCCCAAAAAGTGACTCCATTCCGGAAACTACACCCCTCAAGGAATATTTCAAAGTGTGAAATGAGCACTTTCACCCATCATTTTGAATTGAAAAATTAAAATTAATTTTTTTTTTCAGAAAAATTGACTTTAGGCCCAAATTTTTCACTTTCACTTAGAGGGAACTGCGGAAAATGTACCCCTTAATTTATTACCCATTTGCTCCTGATAACAGCAATACCCTATATGTGCTTGTATACTGCTATATGGGCGTATCACAGGGGTCAGAAGGAAAGGAGCACCAAATGGCTGATGGAGGCCAGATTTCTCCTGAATAATTCACAGGAGCCATATTGCAATTGAACACACCCTGAGGTAACCCTACAGTGGGAACCCCCAAAAAGTGACCCCATTCCAGAAACTACACCCCTCGAGGAATATTTCAAGGTGTGTAGTGAGCACTTTGACCCATTGGGCGTTTCACTAAATTAGGAAACGCTTGGGTGTGAAAATGAAAAATTATAATTTTTTCCTGAAAAAGTTGCTTTACACCCACATTTTTCACTTTCACAAGGGGTAACAGGACAAAAGGTACCCCGAATACGCCAACACCCCATATGTGCTCAAAAAATGATATATGGGTGCATGGCAGGGCTCTAGAGTCATATTCCAAAAAGTGGCCACAGCACTCGTGTATAAGGCTTTTGTGGGTGCACGTCTCCAATCAATTCCTTCCACCCTAGGAGTCTTGTATACAGTTTTCCACAAAAGATGGCGGAGACAGCACACCAAATGAAGTTGCTATTTAGGCTTTATTCGTACAGTAGTACATACGATTGCATTTATGGCTAGTGCAACGTTTCGGGCCCTGATACGGTGCCCTTTATCAAGCTTCAGCCTGGATTGTGGCGATCATGGCGTTATGAGGGCTCTAGAGTCAAACAGCTAAATATGGATTTTGCAGACATGTATTTTAGGTGCCATGTCAGATTAGGCTACTTTCACACTCGCGTTTTGGCTTTCTGTTTGTGAGATCCGTTCAGGGATCTCACAAGCGTCCAAAACGGATCAGTTTTGCCCTAATGCATTCTGAATGGAAAAGGATCCGCTCAGAATGCATCAGTTTGGCTCAGTCTCCATTCCACTTTGGAGGCAAACACCAAAATACTGCTCGCAGCGTGTTGGTGTCCGTCTGATGAAACTGAGCCAAACGGATCCGTCCTGGCACACAATGTAAGTCAATGGGGACGGATCCGTTTTCACTGACACAATATGGCACAATAGAAAACTGATCCGTCCCCCACTGACTTTCAATGGTGTTCAAGACGGATCCGTTTTGGCAATGTTGAAGATAATACAAACGGATCCGTTCTGAACATATGCATGCAGTTGTATTATCTGAACGGATCCGTCTGTGCAGATCCATGACGGATCCGCACCAAACCCGAGTGTGAAAGTAGCTTTGAATAAATTCCTGAGGTCCCCAGAAATAAAAAACCCCAACAAAAAGGAGAAAATGCACCCCAGTATATGTTCCCCATTTTCATCCCTTTTTGCAAACACCCCATATGTGCTCGTAGCCTGCTGTATTGGCGCACAGCAGGTCTCTAGAGGCAAAGTGCAAAAACAGTTTTCTGCAGGCCTGAATAGACAGACATGTATTTTAGGTGCCATGTCACGTTAAATACATTTCCTGAGGTCCCCAGAAATGAAAAAAACCAAGAAGTGACCCATTTCGGAAAGGGCACTTTTCAGCAAACAGGTGTCTCACAGAAGGCAGAAATACTAGAAAAAAGATTTCAAAGCAAACATTTGTAAAAATGAAAATTTACTAGCAGATCCCAATTTTTCACTTTCACAAGGGGTTGAAGGAGAAAATCCACCCCAGTATGTGTTCCTCATTTTCTCCCCATTCCAGAAACACCCCATATGTGCTTGTAGCCTGCTGTATGGGCACACAGCAGGGCTCTAGAGGCAAACTGCAAAAATATGGTTTTTTGCAGGCCTGAATAAACAGACATGAATTTTAGGTGCTATTTCGCATTTAAAACATTCCTTATGTCCCCAGAATTTAAAAAACCCAAAAAGTGACCCCATTTTGGAAAGTGGACCCCATACGAACATTTTAAGGGGTGTTAAGGGCACTTTTGACCTAACAGGTGTTTCACAGAAATGAATATGTAGTGGTTGGTGAAAAGTGGATATGTAAGCTCTGTGGACAAAATCAGAGATATAAGGTGGTAAAACTACAGGGAGCATCAAGGATGAAATTGATACTCCATGGATGTGTGGGTTTTTCAGGGCAGGTTTCGCAGTGGTAAATAGTGTCTTTCCTTATCCCCCTTTTGGAACACACTCTGCATCTTTTTTGGGTCCTTCCTTTCCTTGCTGTTTGGGGGACTTGACCTGGAAAATGTTGCCCTGGTACGACACGGGCACCATGACTCCCTGAAGTACTGGGACCCTCCCCGGCCTGGCTTTGAAAAATTAGGACCTTGATAACCACCTCTTGGAACTGAAGGAAAGTTCCGGTGTGGCCTGCAGATTGAAATAGCACGTACGCATTGCACATTGCCATCTGTACTATGTGTACGGCCAGCTTTTTGTACCACACTTTTGTTTTTCGTGTGAGACTGTAGGGCTTCAGAACTTGATCTGAAATATTAACCCCTCCCATGTGCCTGTTGTAGTCCAGGATGCAAACTGGTTTGGGGACAGTTGTAGTGGTACCACGTACAGGGGCAGGGGAGCTGGTGTTACTGTGAATGGTGGTCAGTAGAAGGGCATCCCTCTTGTCCTTGTACTTAACCACCAGCATGTTCTCATGGAGGAGAGCCCTGCTTTCACCCATTCTCAGTGGCTGCCCTATCAGGGATCTAGGGAGGCCTCTCTGATTTTTTTGCGCAATGTGTCACAAGCCACAGTACTTCTGGCAGTTAGGGGCCTGAATAGGGGTATGCTGGTATAATAGTTATCCACATAGAGGTGGTAACCCTTATCCAGCAGTGGGTGCAGTAAGTCCCACACTAGTTTCCCACTAACTCCTATGACAGGGGGGCATTCTGGGGGTTCTATGCGGGAATCTTTCCCGTCAAAAATGCGGAATTTGTTGGTGTACCCAGGGGTACTCTCACAAAGTTTGTAAATTTTGATGCCATACCTTGCCCGTTTGCTAGGCAGGTCCTGGCGGAATCTAACCCTCCCTGTTATAAAGAACAGGGACTCATCTACACAGACAATTTTACCTCTGCAAACTTGGTGTTGAAGTGGTCAAGGACGGGCCTAACCTTGAACAGACGGTCAAATGTCAGGTCATTTTGGGGTGGGCACTGTGAATTGTCGTTGTAGTGTAGGAATTTCTGAATTGACTCAAATCGCTTCCGAGTCATGGTGTTACTGTAAATTAGAGTCTGGTAGAAAATGTCCAAACTCCAATATTGTCTGACGTTTGGCTTCTTTATGAGTCCCCCAAATGTCATCATCTCTGCTGCACTTACGAGGTAGGGTTCTGAGCTATAAATTGTTGGGTGTACAATTAAATTTACAAAATCTTCACAGAAGAAGATTTTGAAAAAATCTTGTTCTGTGAAGCCCGCACTGTCTATCTGTATTCCGGAGTTGCCCACAAAATCCAGAATTTGGGGCTGATAATTGTCAGGGGGTCGGGTCCATATGGAGTCACTTTGGGGGGCTGCCATGGGGCGGCTTCTAGAGGGTCCTTCATCAGTGGATGATGATGATGAGGGGGTAGAGGAGTAGAGGAAAGTGGCATCCACTTCTCCCTCACTGGCAGACTCAGTATCAGAGGCTAGATAGGCATATGCCTCTTCAGCTGAGTAAACTTATTGGGACGGACGGGCCATTATTATTTTATTGGGGTGTTTTGTGTGAAATGTGTAAAACTTTTTTTAGTATGGGGTGTGTATGTAGTGTTTTCACACGTGAAGGGGCTTGTTATAAATTTGAAATATAGAGAAATGTAAAAAAAATAAAAAATTCTGGGTGTACGCACGCACAAACCTACACTAACACTACCTAACTGAGCAGACCGGTCAGAAAAATGGATGTTTCTGATCAGCGCTCAGCAGGTGCAGGACGCACACAGATATTATGTGCGTGCAAAAATCTGCACTAACAATACGTAACTAAAATTGATTTCTATCTAACACTAAAAGTACTTTTTATACCCCAAAAAATAAAAAAAAACTGAGCACAAAAGCGACCAGTAAAATTTTTTTACTTATTGGTGCTCAGGGCTGCAGAACGCACGCAAGCGGACGTTTGGTGCGTTCGTGCAGACACTGCAGTATAAACATTTACTGCAAATACAAAAAAAGAACACTATCTAAAAATTTACTTATATATACAGTTGTGTTCATTATAATAGCAATGTGTTTAAAAAAGCTCAAAATCCTTCTAACAGCTTTTATTTCCATCCACACAAATGCATTGGGAACACTACACATTATATTCCAAATCAAAACATGACGAAAAATATATCAAATTTGTGAATATTAGACTGTTCAAAAAAATAGCAGTGTTTGTATTCTTCTTTACAAACATTCACTATATAAAATAAAAATGTTTGAAGATTTTGCTTTCCTTTGAATCCCGTCACTAATATTTAGTTGTATAACCGCTGTTTCTGAGAACTGCTGGACGTCTGTGTTGCTCGGAGTCAGACAACTTCTGGCCCCTGTGACCAGGTATTCCAGCCCAGGATGATTGACTACATCCCACAGTTCTTCTCTATTTCTTGGTTTTGCCTCAGAAACTGCATTTTTGATGTCACCCCACAAGTTTTCTATTGGATTAAGATCCGGGGATTGGTCTGGTCACTCCATAACGTCAATCTTGTTGGTCTGGAACCAAGATGTTGCCCGTTTACTGGTGTGTTTGGGGTCGTTGTCTTGTTGGAACACCCATTTCAAGGGCATTTCCTCTTCAGCATAAGGCAGCATGACCTCTTCAGGTATTCTGATGTATCCATAATCCCTGGTATGTGATAAATAGGCCCAACACCGTAGTATGAGAAACATCCCCATATCATGATGCTTGTCCAAATGTCCACCATGCTGCACTGTCTTCACAGTGTACTGTGGCTTGAATTCCGTGTTTGGGGGTCGTCTGACAAACTGTCTCCGGCCACTAGACCCAAAAAGAACAATCTTACTTCCATCAGTCCACAAAATGTCTCTTTAGGCCGGTCAATGTGCTCTTTGGGAAATTGTAACCTCTTCAGCACATGTCTTTTTTTCAGCAGTGGGACATTGCGGGGGCTTCTTGCAGATAGCTTGGCTTCACATAGGCGTCTTCTAATTGTAACAGTACTCACAGGGAACTTCAGACCTTCTTTCATCTTCCTGGAGCTGATTGTTGGCTGAGTCCTTGCCATTTTGGCTATTCTTCTATCCATTCAAATGGTAGTTTTTCGCTTTTATTCCACGTCTTTCAGGTTTTGGTTGCCATTTTAAAGCACTTGTGATTATTTTAGCCGAGCAGCCTATTATTTTCTGCACTTTTTTCCCCTCTTCAATCAACTTTTTAATCAAGGTACGCTGTTCTTCTAAACAATGTCTGGAACGACCCATTTTCCTCAGAATTTCAGAGAGGAATGCACTGTAACCAGCATGTACAACATTTGCTGCCTTCCTTCCTTAAATAAGGGCAATAATTGCCACCTGTTTTTCAAAGAATGAATGACCTCACTCATTGAAAGGGGCATGCTCAAAATAATAGCAGTGTGGAGTTCAATAAGTGATTAAATTACAGAGAATCAGCAGCATGCATGTCTGACTGTTGGGTCTGTTGGGTTCCTATTACTCTACTACACCTGCTAGTAAATTATTTGCCATGTAGTAATATCATTTCTCCCAAAAACAGTGATTGATCAGGTTAGTAATGTCTGACTGCTATTATTTTGAACACAACTGTATATGATTCTATTACTTCTTAAAAAAAAAAAGAAAAAAAAAAAAGGCACAGATGAAAAAAAAATATATCTGTGCCCAAAAAAAGAGCCCAGGTGCTGAGCAGTGTAATACGGACTGATCAGCACTTGGCGTTCACAGCTCGCACACAGAAAAAGTGGTGCAGAGCAGGAAAAAAAAAAAAAGATAAAAGTGACAAAAAAAAGTCAAAATTTCTTTGCCACAGGCAAAATTGGATTGGGGAAGGGGAGGGGGGGATAGAGACAGGGATTCGGTTTGGGAAGGGGGGTGGATTAGGGATCTGGAACTCCTGCTGCAGGAAAAAATTAGTAAAGCACTGCAGCAGAAGTTCCAGATGTTCCTCTTCTTCTTCTATACAGGAGCAGTAAAGGCAGTGAAAGCTGTGGTAGAACCACAAATCCCAGCAGATCGAGCACAGAGAAGCACAGGGAGGTTCTGACCTTTCTTGTGCAGCTATAGTGCTGCCATTGGCTGGAGCGTTGTTCCAGCCAATCGCAGCGCTGGCAGGAGACTCAAAACACTGGTGCCCCTGCCTCATCTCGGAGGTGACCAGTGCTGACCAGTTCAGCACCGGCCACCTCCCCCTGACCCCCCCTCCCCCCAGACCCGCAGCTTACATGTGATTCTGGCGCTGCGATTTTACCGATCTTCACTGATCAGCCAATCGCAATGTACGAAGCTGCAGGGGCCCCGAAATACCCAATGCTGCCCTTACCCGGCATGGCTGCCTGTCGGTAAGAGTAGCCATCACGCTCCGGTCCCCCCATGATTTTCACCCAGAGCCCGGCGAACCTCACGCCATACATATACGGCGCTGGTCCTTAAGTCACGTCCTGTACGGCACGGGTCCACTACGGGTTAGGCCTCATGCACACGACCGTTGTTGTGTTCCGTTTTGCAAAATGGGGTTCCGTTGTTCTGTGATCCGTTTCTGGTTCCGTTGTGTTTCTGTGTGTCTTCCATTTTTTTTTTTGCGGACCGTCAGAAACAAAGGAAGGGGAAAAAAAAGTGCAATTTTAATATCTCCACCCAGGATACAGGTACAGTATATATGCTGGTCAACTAAGTTTTTTGGGTGGCCATTTTCTGTAGTCTTTACAGGGTACAGAGGTTCGTTTGGTTGCTTGTCTTTGCTGTTTTACCATGGCGGATGACTCTGAGGAAGAGGTCGTATTGCACTGGCTTAGTAGAAGGCGGCGTTTTTGGGTCCATCCAATTGTTTCCCAACGCTACCGGAAAGGACACTTTCATACCTTCTACCAAGATCTTCGTCAGCATTCTGAGAAGTTCTTTGCGTTCTGTCGGATGTCAGAGTCTACCTTTGATTGCTGACGTCTCTACGTACTGTCCTTACCTTCACGGACACCAATATGAGGCGCAGCATTTCTCCTGAGGAAAGGCTCATCGTCACGCTGAGGTAAGCAATGTCTTACTTATAGTTTAAACAGTGATGTGCACTGCTTCTTGCAGCAGGAACATGTTTCTGGAAATGGCTGGTGTAACACATGTGCTAATGTTTGCTGGAGTTACCTTTCTTTTTCCTTAATGTTTTGTGATAACTGTAAGCTATTTGTTTTAGCCTAAATTTGTGACACATAACATGGCACGATTCAAGGCAGTAGTTTATATTAATCAGGTTTCAAATTTGTTGTCATCTAACGTCATCATCATTCACATCATCCTGTAAGTCGCCCATACCTTCTGCATGGAAATGGCGTAAACACAGTTGTTGGAGCTTAGTTGTAGGAGTACTGGCCGCACCACCATTGCTGCTGCATTGTGTTTAGCAGAGACATATTTGCGTGCTATAGTTATATAAATACGTGAATGGACATAGATTGTTTAAAGTCTTGTATACAACATTGTAGGCGAATCATGTATGGGATGTTCCCTTTTATTTGCTGCTTACTTATATGTTGTTGTTTTTCCTGCAGATTCCTTGCAACTGGGAATTCTTTTGCATCCCTGCATTTCGAGTTTCTTTTGGGAACCTCAACGATTTCTCGGATCACGCGTCACACCTGCCATGTCATCTGGCATCAACTCCGAGAGACAGTGATGCCGCAGCCACAAGTTCGAATCGCAGAGGGATTCAATCTTTCTGCGCAGTTTCCCAACTGCATCGGGGCAATGGATGGCAAGCACATCGGTGTGAAGAAGCCTCCTCACTCAGGGTCCCGATTCTTCAATTATAAACAAAAATTTTCGGTAGCGCTTATGGCTGTTGCTGACAGTAACTACCGGTTTATAATGGTAAAGGAGCCATGACTAAAGGATGCTTGTGGCGTACATGGCCAGGATCAGTGGACCCACTTGGTGGGTACCTAGGTGCTGTAGGGTCTTGTGAGCGTGGGTACGTTGGTTGGGAGGGGGGAAAGATGGCCCTTGAGGTGGGTGTGGAGGCTGTTGGTAGCTGCGTCCATGCTGTTGTGTGGGATTTTCTTAGGGAGATCATTGATTTTAGAGTGTATGTCTCCCTGGTAAGGGGAGGCATACATTTTTAGAACGAGGGCCATTGAAGCCACACATTCTTGATGCCTGTCAATGGGCACTTGTTTCATTAATGGAGCCAGGCCCCTCGGCATTAACTCCTCAATGCCATCACTCCTCCTCTGGGCAAGGAATTCTATGACTCGGGCATCAATCATCTCCTGAGCCGGTTGCCGAGAGGAAGAGTGAGAGACATTGCGGCGACGCCTGGGCTGCGGCAGCGGTAATGGTGATGGGCTCCGCGGAGATCGGGTGGGCTCGGCGTGTGATGGCTGGTCCGGCTCCTTTAGCGGGCATTGGGGCAGGACTAGTTGCCGGCGAAAACACTGCCGGAGTATCACTTTGTCCCGTCTCTGAGTCCTCCGGGTCATCCAGACTGTCCACAGTACTGTATAGAAAAATTAGATGAAAACATACATTACATCATTTGTCTACTACATTTCAGAAGCAGTTAATGTTTGCAAAATAAAAGCAATGAGCATGCATACATCACAGATTTTAACATAATTCTGGATTTTATAACAAGACACGGAGGCTCCTATTGCTTTAACCTTTCTTTACTTCTACCATAGCAGCAAAGAGAAAAAAAGAAGGTATACAGAATGGAAACCATAGTAACAGGCCCCTCCCCCTTATCCCAGTATATCCCTCCTTGTCTGCCTAGGCTCTTCCTCTTTCTTTGCTGCTGCCAGGCGGATGGGTGCTCTCCGGCTCTGTGGCGTTGCTCAGGGTCTGGTATATTGTATTGTATGTCCTTGGTTCGTGGGATTGATTCGCCCTTTTCATTTTGGTGCTTGGTTTCTTGTCGGGGGTTCTTTCTGTCATATAGATATATGTATTTTGTTTGGTGTTTGTCTGTGGCCCTTTTTTCCCTCGGGTGTTGGTGTGGCCGTTCCGTCTGTGTTGCCCTCTGTTGCGGTCCTTGCGGCTCTTCCGCCCCCCCTCCCGACGTTCCGGTCTGTTTGCCTTGTTCCCCGGTTGCCTCGGTCTGCGCCGCCGTTGCGCGCGCTTTTGCCCTTCTTCCTCCTCTCCTTCCCGCCCGAAGTCTCGCGAGATCGAGATTTCGGGCGCTCTCCCCTTACCCGGCTGCTGCTGACGGCGAGGTCTCGCGAGATCTCGCTGTCTCTGTGAGTTCCTCCGCTCAGCGCACAGCTCGGCACCGCTCGGCACAGCTCGTCCCTTTCGGCTTGCCTCTGCTCCTCTGACCCTTGTAAGCGGGTGTTTTATTCCCTCTTCTTCTATCCACGTTAATCTATGGTTATTACATGATTCCCTTTTCTCTCTCTTTTTCCTAGTGCTATTCCTGCTGCTCGGCTGGGGTGACTAACTCCTGCCATCTTTATCCTATACAATGTCCCTGAGAAAGAGTTCCGTTGCCTCTGTGGCCCCTAGTGAATCCCCCCAGGTAGATCAGGGTTCCCCTGCTCAGGATAGGAGGTCCGAGGTAATGCACCCGGACGACCATGAGGTGGCATTACAAAGGTCTATATCGAATGCCATTATGACCGCCATGGGCTCAATGTCATCCGCATTGACCCAGTCTATATCGCAGGCCCTTATGGCGCGTCCTAATACTACCGCCCAGGGTTTGGTTCCACCTCCTGGACCATCTCCTATTGCCTCCAGAACACCTCAGATTGATGGGCCATCCCCATCGCAAGATAACGCGCTCGGTTCGCGTAAAAGAGCTTGTACCCGCCAGGCAGACAAAACGCGGGCATGGAAGACTGCCAGGTCTCTACCTGAGCCAAGGTCAGACTCTGATAGGGAGTCGGAGGAGGAGACTCATGAGAATGTCTATGATTTGACTGATGAGGTGGAGGATGATTTGGCGGATATCTCCGTGGATCCGGCTCTTAATGTGGGCCCGGAAGTCCCGTTTTTACAACAGGGGTCAGCAGAGGATCTCTTATTGGATCCATCTGGGGAGCCGTTGTTTAACCCCGAGGAGCTGCACCATCCCCGCTCTGCGGAATCGATGCCCGCCACTCATGTGGCACAATATATGGAGGCTCGCATGCGCAATTCGCTTAGTAAAGAATCGCAGAATAAGTTGCGAGCGGAGTGCCCTCGTCCTTTGATCCCACACAAAGTGTGTGAGACGCCATCAGTGGATCCGAAGATGGTCCAGTTTTTGGCGAAGACGGGTTTTAACCCCCGTAAAGGCCTAGACGCAGCCTTGAAGACAGTCCAAGACAAGCTACTGGACATTACAGGTCCTTTAGCAAAAATTTTCGATTTGGCAGAGTCCGCTATTGCGACAGGTAGCCAGGTAGACCCTGTAGAGTTAAGAGGTTGGGCCCAGCGGGCCATATGCGTGGCTGGTAATACCAATACCTCGCTCGCCATTGAAAGATGAAAAGCGATCCTGATTAAGATCGAGCCAAAGCTCTCTAACTTGGCCTTGACTGAAGCGGGCAAAGACGCCCAGGGGTTGCTATTTGGCGACTCCTTTATTAAAGAATTAGGGAAATATGTTGGAGCCTTTACGGCTCTTGACAAGGCCCAGACATCGATGCGTCGAGTCTTTCAAGGGCGTTTTTCCAACAGGGCCGGCAGTTCTAGGGGCCGACTGTCCGGCCGTTCCAATTTTCATGCCAGAGGTTCCGGCAGAGGCTCCTTCAATTATAGAGCATCCCTCCAGGATCAGAGACACCAGCCGTCCTTTTTTCCGTCCCGAGGCGCTCCCTTCAGGTCACGAGGTTTCAGAGGAAATCCGGGCTCCCGTCGACCATTTGGTAAGTTATATGCTTCGTCCTCCCCCTTTTTTAGACCGTTTAGTCGGGGGCAGACTCCGATTCTTTTCTCATGTGTGGTCAGGCATAACCTCAGACCAATGGGTCCTTTCTGCTGTACAGGGGTTCGTGATAGATCTGATTGCCGATCCAAGTTCCATCCCTGCCCCCCCTGTGATACCACTGTCCAGTTCAGCACGATCCCTATTTCAGAAGGAACTGTCGGACCTTCTGCAAAAAGGCGCGATCGAACGCGCACCAGAGACTCGAGGGGGAGTAATCAGCAGTATTTTTCTGGTGCAAAAGAAAGGGGGTCAGATGCGCCCGGTGATCAATCTGAAAGCACTGAACGCTTTTGTACAATACCGACATTTCAAGATGGAGGGCATCCATCTTTTGAGGGATCTACTCCTTCCAGGCGATTGGTTGGCCAAGATAGATCTCAAAGACGCCTACCTCACAGTCCCAGTGTCGCCTTCTTCCAGAGATCTGCTGCGGTTCCTGTGGAACGGTCGGACTTGGCGCTTCACCTGCCTGCCGTTTGGCCTGTCCTCCGCCCCCTGGTGCTTTACCAAGATCATGCGCCCTGTGGTGGCGTGGCTTCGCAGCAGAGGTGTTCGTCTAATCGTCTACCTGGACGATATCTTGATCATGGCCCACTCGCAGACTCTCCTGTTGAGGCACCTCCACTTGACGGTGTCGCTCGTTTCCAACCTGGGGTTCATTATCAACCAGGAGAAATCCTGTTTAATTCCGTCCAGATCCATGGAATTCCTGGGGTTCCAGGTGGACTCGGAAGAGTTATCCCTCAGTCTCCCACTTTCAAAGATCAAGTCCATCCGCAAGGAACTGAAGCACGCCCTACGTCTTCCTCAGATGTCGTTGCGACACTTAGCAAGGATAATCGGACTTCTGGCCTCCTCGATTCAGGCCATCTTTCCAGCCCCCCTCCATTATCGGGCGTTGCAGCGCCTCAAAATTGCTCACCTTCGGTCGGGGGCCTCCTACGCGGATTTGGTCACATTGGATGCAGAGACAAAGGACGAAATGAGATGGTGGATCCACAACCTGTCAGTGTGGAATGGCAGAGCGATCGTGGGTCCCCAACCGGATCTGGTCATAGAATCCGATGCGAGCCTGCACGGATGGGGAGCACATTGCAGTGGAGTTTCCACAGGCGGTCCATGGTCTCAGGAAGAATCCCGGCTTCACATCAACGCCCTGGAACTTCTAGCAGGGTCGTTTGCCATTCGCAGTTTTGCCAATGGTGTGGTCAGTTCAGCCATCAGACTCCGCATGGACAACATCTCAGCGGTCAGGTATGTCAATTGTATGGGTGGCACTGACCCATTTAGCGAAGGATTTTTGGGAGTTTTGTCTCGACAGGAACATCTCTGTGGTGGCCGAATACCTTCCAGGCCTTCACAATACTCTAGCGGACTGGAGTTCACGCTACACATCGGACTCCAGCGATTGGAAGTTAGACGAGACGGTTTTTTCCGCTATTTCTTCTCTATGGGGTCCCTTTGCAGTCGACCTGTTCGCTTCCCGTTTGAATACACAACTGCCCAGGTTCTTCAGCTGGAGGCCGGATCCCTTGGCGGAGGCAGTGGACGCTCTGCTTCAGCATTGGGGAGGCGCGTTGATGTACGCATTCCCTCCCTTTGCGCTCATCCCACGGGTGCTCATTCAGGTTCGTCAGCAGTTGGCGAACCTGGTTCTGATCGTTCCATTCTGGAGAGCCCAGTCCTGGTTCCCTCAAATCCTGGAACTTCTGGTGGATCTTCCGCTTCTCCTTCCCGCTCAGTTGTCTCTGCTCAGAGGGCCTGCAGGAGAGTTTCACCCACTTCTGCAGAACGGATCGCTACGCCTCCTGGCTTGCAAGATCTCGGGAGTCCAGGAGGAGGCGCTGGACTTTCAGGAACAACTAAGTTCCTATTGGACTGCGCTTGGGCGCCCGGGACGAGACGGGCTTATCGAGCCGCCTGGGGTTCTTGGTCTCGCTGGTGCGTCGACCGGACTTTGGATCCCGTTGCGGCTCCTGTAAATTCCATCTTGGCCTTCTTGTCCTCACTTTTTGAGGCAGGAAAGGCTTACCGCACCATCAATGTCTTTAGGTCAGCAATTTCCTCCAGACATAACGGGTTCGAGGGACGTCCAGCGGGTCAACACCCCCTGGTCTGTCGTTTACTCAAGGGCTCACGTTTGGCCCGACCACCTCGGCCACGGTTTTCGTCAACCTGGGATGTGTCTGATGTCTTAACGTTTTTGGTCAGTTGGCCCTCGAATGATCTTTTGTCATTACGTCAGTTATCGGCCAAATTGGTCACTTTATTCTGTTTAATCTCCTGTAAAAGAGTTTCGGATGTGCGTGCTTTGGATTGGGACGCTAGATCCTTTACCCCGGAGGGGGTCCACTTTAACATTTCCCGTCGCACGAAAACCAGTATCCGGTCGGTCTCTTATCCCCGTTTTCCGGCGTCACCACAACTGTGTCCTGTGGCGTGCTTACGTGAATATGAGGACAGAACCCGTCCGTTACGGTCTCGTTCTCTTCCCCACTTGTTCATCTCGTTTCGCAGCCCGTTTGCCCCGGTTACCAGTGTTACTTTATCTCGCTGGGTTAAGTGGATTCTCTCCCTTTCCGGGATTGATACGTCTATCTTCACGGCACATTCGGTTCGCAGTGCGGCAGCTACTTCCATGACAATCTCTGGGGCTCGCTTGGAAGATGTTATGAGATTGGCGGATTGGTCCAGATCCTCCACTTTCCGCGAGTTTTACTTTAGACCGGCTTCGCATGCTTTTGATTCTTTAGTGGCTCAGCTTTAAACAAGCAATAGGAGCCTCCGTGTCTTGTTATAAAATTACGGGATTTTACTAAGTATGACGTAAAGTCATGATTTTATTAAAGACACGGAGGCGAGTATTGCCCTCCCTGGACCCACCCTTTGGGCTTGAAGTAAGTATATAATGTTAATTTACCCTATGATCAGGATTTTAGAGCTGTTAGTGTTTTTCCAACAAATGGATCCTATGTGTTTTTTCTAATACACTGGAATACGCTCTTAGAAGGTTTTTCTCTCTTTATATCCTTTTTTTCCTAGGTTGAGAGGCTAACGGCTTCATGTTTTGGAGTTACTCAGTTCCGGTCCAGTCGGATGTCTGGTTGTTGCGGTCCACGCCGACGAGTTCAAAAGGTTTTTTCGTTACCCAGTTGTTTCGGCATCTGTTACTCCAGTTGAACAGCGATAGTTGAGACGCAAAGAAAGAGGAAGAGCCCAGGCAGACAAGGAGGGATATACTGGGATAAGGGGGAGGGGCCTGTTACTATGGTTTCCATTCTGTATACCTTCTTTTTTTCTCTTTGCTGCTATGGTAGAAGTAAAGAAAGGTTAAAGCAATACTCGCCTCCGTGTCTTTAATAAAATCATGACTTTACGTCATACTTAGTAAAATCCCGTAATTATGACCTTCAATTTGATTTGACCAATTCTTAAATCAAACAATAAACATTTGTATTGGGAATTAGCTCACAACGCCAAATGTGAAACTATTTGTAAAAGATTGAATGGCGTTTGGATCAGTCCAGGACAAAACGAGGTGTACGCATTCAAGGACCAAAAGCAGTGCTGATATTCTGTCCGTCTCTTCTGCATCTGGCCTGCTTCGACCATTCTACCATCCGTATGTACTGTCAACCCCAAAAAAACATAATTTCCTAAAAAACAACATGGACCCCGCATCACAAGCCCATGGTGGTAGTAGTAGTTACTATTCTGCTGTACGGACACTGTTGGGGCATTATTATACCCTATTATAAGCGGATTCAGTAGGTGTCATTTTATATAAGTTGAACTTTGAAGACTGCATGTTGAAGACTCTAGCCATTTTATTGGCACAAGTTCTGGCAGACAGTTTTGCCATGGCAAATGATTGAAATAAACCGGACGCGGGTGACAATCGGATGTGCTTCCGCGTTTTTTAGCGGTCCCATTGACTTGAATGGGTCTGCGAACCATTTTCCGCGGACAAGTATAGGACAGGTTATATTTTTTTGACGGACTGGAACCACGGATCACAAATGGTGCACTATCCGCATTTTCAACAGCTCCATAGAAATGAATGGGTCCGCACCTGAAATGCTAAAAACGGCAGAACGGACGTGGAAGCAAACAACGGTCGTGTGCATGAGGCCTTAACAGATGGAAACGTATTATCATTTTTACATGTTTATGTTTCCATCTTCCTCTCATTCACTTCAATGTAAAGAAAAAAGAACAAGTTTCTATCCATTTTTTTTCTTTTTTTGCAGGACAGAAAAGCGTGATATGCTATGTTACTCTATATTGCAGAAAAACCATAAACAGTGACAAACTGAGTCAAAAGTATGAACTTTTTAACTAGGTTTGCCCTGTTATAGTCTATGGGTACGTCAAGCCATACGTTTTTTCTGTTTACAAATTCATCCGCTTAATGTACAGCAAAAATGTGATATGAACATCCCCTTATTGCGCAGTGGCGGTCTACGGGTCATGCGGGAGTAGTTGCCCGATTGTGAATGCCAACTCTGCCCCCTCTAGACCTGCAGCACTGCCATATATGAATGAACGCGGTCGGTAGTTCATGGTCTCGTGGTGACAATAGAAAGGGATCCCCGACCTCCATTAGAATATTCCGATTGTGAGTCAATATAATATTTACATCTTTAGCCTAGACCACAGCGCCACCTACAGGAAAGTAATGGAACTGGGGGATTTTACAGCCTGGCTAACATATGGTCATGGTCATTATACTTGCTGGCAGGATTCACATTAAGGCCTCATGCACAGGACCGTGCCGTTTTTTGAGGTCCGCAAACCGTGGATCCGCAAAAACCAGAAGCCGCCCATGTGCCTTCCGCAATTGCCATGCGGAACGGAACGGGCGGCCCATTGTAGAAATGCCTATTTTTGTCCGCAGGGGCTATTTTTTTTGCGGGGCTACAGAACGGAGCAATGGATGCGGACAGCACACGGAGTGCTGTCCGCATCTTTTGCGGCCCAATTGAAGCGAATGGGTCCGCACCCGAGCCGCAAAAAAAATGCGGCTCGGATGCGGACCACAAAAACGGTCGTGTGCATGAGGCTTTATGCTAAATAATTACTGATACTTGGTTGCTTCTTTTATTTATTATGCAGCATTTGTAGTCGTGCATTTTTAATGAACGGAAGCTGGGAACGCAGCTTTGGATGTGAGTGGAGCGGAGCATGCTCAGGATCAGTATGCGATAAATCAAAATGAAAAATATACACCTAAGATAGCATGTCGATATAAACGGCAAAATCCCATTCATTCAAAAGCACAGACACAAGGCATTATCTCCAGACATACGGACATGGGAGGTATCAGGTAAAGGACATTTTAACCAAAATAAGCCTCGTTCACATCTGCGTCGAGGGCGTGCTGCACTTTTTTGTCCAGAAAAATGATGGCCACCATGCCAGAAATGTGAAGGACCCTATTATAGTTCATGGGATGGGATTTCAATGGAAATAAAGCTGATGTGAACATGGCCTTACCCACAGGGGTGCACCACCAATGAGGCCAGGTGAGGCGATCACCTAAGGCAGCATCAGGTAGAGGCAAGAGGGGGGCAGCAGAAGGGCCATGGGCTGAAGGGAAGGGGTTAGGTTAAGAAATTGGCATTGGGGAGAGAGGGGCGCCATTTCAGTTTTCGCCTAAGGCAGCAGAAAGGCTAGGTGCACCCCTGCTTACCCAGCATGTGCATAAAGTTAATATAAAAACGGTCATTAAGGCCCCAAATACCTCTAGAGTTAACGGGGAAATCACAACAATGACAATAAAAATTATCAGACAGGTAACGTCTCTAAGACGTTGTTTGAAAAGTTGGTGACCCTTGCAAATAAACTGATGTATTTATTGTAGTACACAAAACTCTCCACAAGAGGGTGCCATACATCTACTGAAACATGGAAAGTACAGAAGACAGGAAAGTGCAAGGAACTTCATGGAGCAGTCCCGAATTATGGTAATACAGATTGTCTATGTCTATGGGAGCAGTCCATTGTCCCAGAACAAGTATTGGGTAGACTGGAGTTCAACATGCCTTATCCTTCGCTCCCCCTATGGCAGTAAATGCACACGCTCAGCAGATCCAGGCGTACATGTTTATATAAGAGTCAGAGGATTATCCCTTTACCCATTCCTTTTCCATTACAAGTCGGTTCATGAACACAGGGACTGCTGCTGCGTCAAGGTTCATGGACCAATACCTCCTGCATAGATGAGCCTGGGGAAGGAAGAGCCCAGAGACCTGAACTTCAACAGAGGTCCAGAGGAACACTTTCAGGAACCTCTGCTGCACCGGAGGACGGGGCACTATGTAAATGGATCACACGAGGTACAGACAGATATAAAACATACTTTATATCACCCTTATTGCCAAAGAACCACTTTACATTAATACAATCACCCAGGTAGGTACTGGGTTATAAGACGGGCAAACGCCCTCTGGGAAGGAACCTGAGCAATTGGTTTATCTAGCTTGCTAGTTCCTGCGAAGGTATGCTGTTCCGTTTGTCTGCCCATGTACCAACCTCTACCTGATTCTTTGCTACCTGACCTGCACCCAATTACTGTATTGACCCTTCACTACCTGTCTTGACCTCAGACTGTTTTACGGATTTGCACGTATTCTGCTGCCCTGACCTCAGCCTGACAGCGACTACGGTGTTACCCGATCCCTCGGTGGTCCGTACTGCACCAGTGTCTCTGACGCCCATGGGTCATTTGTCAAACACACAGGGACTATTCCAGGAGCCAGCGGACTGATGGTTCCCCTGCAGCAAAGTCTAGATCTCTTTATAGGGGTTAAAGGGTGAAAAACAGGGGTCTGAAGGGATAACACCCTTAGCTTCCACGCTATAGGAAAAAGCGGCAGCCTCTCTGGTGGCCCGGACCGCGAGGGCGCACATAGACTGGTGCTTTTTCATATAGTGTGCAAGCACGACCACCACTGATGGATTGCATGGTGGTCTGTAACCATTGAAACGACCAATGTATAATGTGATGGAAAAATGAATCCAGACAGCAACGGAAGCAATATGGACAATCACAATACATTAGTAAGTGCCTTGTATTAACTGCATCTACATGATAAATGCTGCTTGCTGAAGTGAGACAACCCCTTTAATGAGACTGTTTTGGGCACTAAAGTATATTGCACAGCGATTTGTAATTTATGCCACTGCTATTTATGCACTGTATTGTACAGTCATTTCTGATGTGTACTGTATTATTGCTTGGGTATTCTATGGCACTGTTATTTGTGCAGTGCATGGTAGTATTTCCTCAGCATTTTAAGGCACTGTTATTTTCACACTGTACCGTGCACTTATTTGTGAAATGTACGGTAGCACTTTTAGTATTGCAATGATTTGAGCAATGTGTGGTAGTATTTTGGGTAATTTATGGCACTGGTATTTGTACACTGTATTACACAGTTATTTGTGAAATATATAGTAGTATTGTTTGGGTATTTTAGACATTTTTATTTGTGCACTGTACAGCACAATTATTGTGCAGTATAACCTGGTATTTATATATATACATATATATATATATATATATATATATATATTCATGCAATTCTGGATATTATTCATGTGCTGTAAGGCAGAGTTAGCATTTTGAGTAATTTATGGTACTGTTG
This sequence comes from Bufo gargarizans, assembly GCF_014858855.1. Taxonomy (NCBI): domain Eukaryota; kingdom Metazoa; phylum Chordata; class Amphibia; order Anura; family Bufonidae; genus Bufo; species Bufo gargarizans. Next base: position 42,764,745 of record NC_058085.1, read on the forward strand.
TTCATACACTGTGCACAGTTATTTGTCAAGTGTTTGGATATTTTATGACATTGTTATGTGTGCACTGTACTGCACAGTTATATCTGCAGTATATTATAGTACTTTGGAGACTCTATGGCACTATGCTTGTACACTGTATTGCAGTTATTTGTGCAGTGTATGGTGATATTTTCTAGGCACCTTATTGCAATGTTATTTTGCACTATTACATGATTACTTGTGTTGTGTATGGTAGTATCTTGGGGTATTATACAGTAGTATTTTTGGGTAGTTTATGACTATTTGGGGGGTGAATTGCACAGTTATTTGTGCAGAGTGGTAGTATTTTATAGACACTATGGCACTGTTGTTTGTCCCTTTTAATGCACAATTTGTATGGTAGAATTGTTTGGGTATGTATTTATTTATATCACTTCTTTATATAGCATCAGCCTATTCTGTAGTGCTATATAAGCAAGTAACAAATGTGCACTGTTATTTATGGACTGTATGGCGGTTATTTGTGCAGCGCATGGCAGTATGTTCTGGGCACATTATAGCACTATTAATTGTCCACTGTATTGCACAGTTATTGTGAAGTGTGTAGTAGTACTGTTTGGGTATTTCATGAAACTTATTTGTGCACTGTAGGATAGTATTATTTGTGCACTATTACAAGGTTTTTGTAAACTACTGTACAGTAGTATGTTTTGGTACTTTATGGGACTGTTACTTGGGCAGTATATGGCACATTTATTTGTGAGGTGTATGGTAGTTCTGTTGGGTATGACACTGTGATTTGTGGGTTGTATGGTAGTATTTTGGATACTTCATGGGACTGTTATTTATTCCCTAAAGTGAACAGTTGTCTGCGCAGGGTACAGTAACATTTTCTGGGCACTTTATGGCACTGTTATTTGTGCATTATTCCATGGTTATTTGTGTTGTGTATGGTAGTATTTTTGGGCACTGTATAGTAGTATTTTTGGGTACTTTATGACACTATTATTTGAGCAGTGTATGGTAGTTATTTGTGCAGTGCATGTAGCATTCTCTGAAAACTTTATAGCACTGTAAATTTGGTACTATTGTGGTAGTATTTGTGCTCTACCGAGTACTAAAAATATAAGAGCTGGAGCTTTGTTGCTATCAGTAACACAAGCGGAAAAACACAGTTTTGTAGAGAGCAGAGCCTGGTGCTCATCTGCCTTAGGCAGCAGCATGCACGCTACGAGGACTTATTACAGTAAACTGTTGATGAAAGAAGCCGCTGGTTCCTGTTTTAACCACATAGACATGCAGCTCTGAGCAGGGTGTGGGCTCGATAAACCCCCAAACATCCTATCGTGTAGGTAAAAACAAGTCACTATACCCAGACTAATGATCAAAATCACCAGTCTGGGGTTTAGAGCATAATATAGATGTCACCATTCATCTCAAGAAAAACAGTAGGATTGGATGAAATCCACCCTGATCGATCAGGGCAGGAACCTCCATCACAAGTCTCAAGTCTACGACGAGATGAAATCCACCCGGATCAATCACTGCCGACAGTCTAGGCGTGGGCAGAAGCCTCCATCACAAGTCTCCTGTCTACCATGAGATGAAATCCACCCTGATCGATCAGGGTGGGAGCCTCGATCACAAGTCTCCTGTCTACCATGAGATGAAATCCACCCTGATCGATCAGGGCGGGAGCCTCCATCACAAGTCTCAAGTCTACTAGGAGATGAAATCCACCCTGATCAATCACTGCCGACAGTCTAGGCATGGGCGTGAGCCTCCATCACAAGTCTCCTGTCTACCATGAGATGAAATCCACCCTGATCGATCAGGGCGGGAGCATCCATCACAAGTCTCCTGTCTACCATGAGATGAAATCCACCCTGATCTATCACTGCCGACAGTCTAGGCGTGGGCGTGAGCCTCCATCACTAGTCTCCTGTCTACCATGAGATGAAATCCACCCTGATCGATCAGGGCGGGAGCCTCCATCACAAGTCTCCTGTCTACCATGAGATGAAATCCACCCTGATCTATCACTGCCGACAGTCTAGGCGTGGGCGTGAGCCTCCATCACAAGTCTCCTGTCTGCCATGAGATGAAATCCACCCTGATCAATCAGAGCGGGAGCCTCCATCACAAGTCTCAGGTCTACGACGAGATGAAATCCACCCTGATCAATCACTGCCGACAGTCTAGGTGTGGGCGTGAGCCTCCATCACAAGTCTCCTTTCTACCATGAGATGAAATCCACCCTGATCGATCAGGAAGGGAGCCTCGATCACAAGTCTCCTGTCTACCATGAGATGAAATCCACCCTGATCGATCAGGGCGGGAGCCTCGATCACAAGTCTCCTGTCTACCATGAGATGAAATCCACCCTGATCGATCAGGGTGGGAGCCTCTATCACAAGTCTCAAGTCTACTAGGAGATGAAATCCGCCCTGATCAATCACTGCCGACAGTCTAGGTGGGCAGAAGCCTCCATCAGAAGTCTCCTGTCTACCATGAGATGAAATCCACCCTGATCAATCACTGCTGACAGTCTGGCTGTGGATGGGAGCCTTGAGTCTTGGAAAAGCCAGTAGAGTACCAGCTACTGTCATGATACTGCTTCTTCCAGCTTCACATTTTGAGTGCCTAGGAGCAGAGCCCCTATGGTTAGCATTGCTTCCTTTTAGACCAACCTATAAGACAAAACTCAAATTGGGTGTATAAAATACACTGGGGTCTAGTATGATATACTGAGCCAACCAACAAAACAAAACAATAACCCCATAGAGAATGAGAGAACACACATATAAAATATATATGTAGTTTATTGAAACACAATTCAATTACAATAAATATGACACAAAGGCACAAGGTAAAGGAGGGTGGGACGCCCGTGTAACGGGACCATGAGCAACCACCCTCAAATATACCCGACTAAACTAACAGGAAAAAGGGGTCACAAACACTGTGCTGTAAGCTGTAAGTCAGCATAAAAGTGACCTATAGACATATGTGTGTTGCATGCATATAAAAGTCAGTATGGTCACACATAGCAAACTTGCCCACCTTGGGTAACAGAAAAATGACGTCAAATGAATACAGATGACCAAGTTGTATCACAAATGGGGGCGAAGCAAGTATGCTATGTGTAAGCAGTAACACTAAAATAACAAACTAGCCATGCATGAAACAAAACATAAGTTACCCATGGTATGCTGGTAGCATTGCTACCTTGCATAGTAGGGGCCCTGGGTTAAAAATCCAACTAAGGCCAACATCTGCATGGAGTTTATATGTCTTACCCGTGTTTGTGTGGGTATTTTCTGAGTGGTCTGACTTTCTCCCAACCTGCCTAGTCTCAAATGGATTTTCTGCGACTGTCGCGTCGCAGTCGCAGCATGTCGCATGTTGCAGTGCGACACCATAGACTGCCATTATAAAAATTGTCGCGCGACATTAGTGCAAAAAATGTCGCGCGACTTTTTGTCGCGCAACAAATGTCGTCGTGTAGACCTAGCCTAAAGGAGCAAAGAGGGAGAAAAGGACTTTGGTCAAAAAGAGCTACTGTCCCTCCAAAAGAGGGACACTTGGGAGGTCTGCAATAGGTGGCACTGGTGAGATAATTCCTGTCCTCCAAAAACATTCATGTTTGCAGATTAGGTCTCACGCACACAACCGTTGGTCCGCAAAACACGGATGGCGTCGGACAGCCTTTTCTTGTACGCACGGACCACGGAACGGAGCAACGGATGCGGCTCTATTGAAGTGAATGGGTCCGCATCCGAGCTGCCAAAACTGCGGCTCGGATGCGGACCAAAACAACGGCCGTGTGGATGAGGCCTTAAACTATGAGGCCTGAGGGAGACAGGAACCTACTGTAGGTAAGTGATCACGATCTCTGCGCAGAGCTGTGGAATATGTTGGCGTTATATAAAATGCTTAGTTTTCTCTAATTAAAATAATCGTAAATTTCGCAAATGACAATTCTCTGTTATATACTTATTATTGGAATCGCTGGGGATGAAAACCAATGCAGCTTTGTTCTCAGAGGCTTTCCAGAGGGAGACTTCACTGATAAGACAGATCAGGGGATTGTAAGTTATGCAAATGCTTAATAGACAAGCACTCGTTCATATCTGTAAAAAAAAGGAAGCCTAGTTTGGGCCGTCCTCCCTGGGAGGGTGCGAGGTGTGTGGTATCCTCCACCGCCCTCCTCTCTGTCACAGTCTGTGTCACTGATACACACAGCAGTTTCCTTCCAGGCAAGATGCGTGTGACTAGGGTCAGATAAAGACCTGGCATCTCTAGGGACCACCGATTCCGAAATTCCTGCCCCCTGCAGGTGATGGGAGGCAAGCCGTAAAGAAGCTAAAGGTAAGTGCAACTAGTCTATGTCAAGCCCTTCAGATCTTGGCAGCAGGGCAAATACCAGATATCGCTAGCCATGGGATAAGAATTTAAAGGGCATTTACAAAAAATATTAAGGGACTTGCATAACTAGCACTTGAAAACTGCAGGTGGTAACGAATGATATCAAGTTTATATCTCATTGTTTTTTAAGCAATTCTGTAATTGAAAGTCAGTTTACAGTTTAACGGCTCATGCACGCGACCGTATGTATTTTGGCGGTCCGCAAAGTCACGGATCTGCAAAAAAAAAAAAAAAAGAATGACATCCGTATGACGTCCTTGTTACATCCAGTTTTTTGGGGGGGATCCATTGTAAAAATGCCTGTCCTTGTCCACAAAACAGACAAGAATAGGACATGTTCTATTTTTGTGCGTAACAGACTTGCAGACATGGAGTCATTTCCTTTTTTTGGGGCAAACCCATTGAAGTGAATGGTTCCGCATACGGGCCACAAAAAACTGAACGCGTACGGACAAAAAATACGTTCGTGTGCATGAGCCCTAAGTCTGAGAAGTGTTTTCTGGGACTTTGTTGAAGGGAACGCAGGATGTAGTCGCACGTTACGGTATGTTGTGATGTGGTCCTCGTGTTAGTAACAGAACTGGGGTTCTGACTTTTTTAGCTGCAATTATGTCATGTATCCAGCGTTATTTGGACCTCAAACGGGCGCTCTTGTATTGCTGGATTACTCACTTGGGCTATGTTCACACCTGCGTCAGGTTCTGTTCTTTCATGGGAGCAAAAAAAACTAATGCAAGCTGTGACGGGTCCATTCTATGACGGACACCAACTCATACGGGGTTCCTCATGGTGTCCTGCATTGTCTCCCAGCAAATATGGCAGAATCTTCAGCAAAGCCTCCTCAATGTGAACTCAAATGTGAACAATGCCCAACCAGTGGCTGGATGGTATATGAAGCCAGGGTCACCGGGACGTCAGGGTTGCAAAATATTTGACATTTGTGTGCTGCCCTATGACATCATAGACTGAGTACAGGATGTTCTGCGTCCCCTGTGGAGCGTTCAGTGTGACATTGCACAATTTTAATTTCTTTACGTAAGGTGATTACATACTTACACCATGATCCCTGGGTCAGTGGTGGTCTGTGCTGGACAGGAGCTGGGTAAGGAAGTATGTTCCAGATTACAGCGACCCTCTGGCTCAAGAAAAAAAAAAAGACATTTAATAGGCCTCATGCAAACAACCGTATGTATTCTGTAAAATACGGATACCGGCCATGTTGCATCCGCATTTTTTGAGGACCCTTTGACTTCAATGGGTCCATGGTCCCCATTTAGCAGAAAGCATATCGATGATTCGTGTGCTTTCTGCATCTGTATGTCCGTTCTGCAAAAAGATAGATCATGTCCTATACTTGGCTGCAAAATGAAGACTTCGGACCCATTGAAGTCAATGGGTTTGCAAAAAAAAAAAACAAACATGCAATACGGACGTCATCCGTATTTTGCAGATCTGCGTTTTGCAGACTGCAAAATACATATGGTACATAAAATACATATGGTCGTGTGCATGAGGCCTAACTGGGGAACAAACCGAACTCTTACATGTGACCTCCTGCAGATTTCTTTTCAACTCCAGGTTCCTCTTCTGTCACCCAAGATGGTGGCACTGCTTCTCAGACCACTGATCCAGACTGTGCATCAGTAGTCCAAAACACCTCCTGCTTGTCCAGCGCTGCTCCTAGATTGGCCAGCACTGTTCACGTAAGCAATGCTGGCCAATCTGAGGTCAACAGTATCATGGACTACCACAGTAGGCATCAGGTAGTCTGAGAAGAGGTGAGGCCATCTTGGATGATAGGAATGATAGGTTCAAACTGAGACAGAATTCTTCCGCACATCTCATGTTATTAAAGGGCATCTGTCAGCAGTTTTGTACCTATGACACTGGCTGACCTGCTACATGTGCACTCGGCAGCTGAAGACATCTGTGTTGGTCCCATGTTCATATGTGCCCGCATTGCTGAGAAAAATGATTTTTTAATATATGCAAATGAAGCTGTAGGAGCAACTGGGGCGTTACCATTACACTTAGAGGCTCTGCTCTCTCTGCAACTGCCGCGCCCTCTGCACTTTAATTGACAGGACCAGGCAGTACACACATCACATCTGACCCTGTAAATCAAAGTGCAAGAGAGCTCGGCAGTTGCAAAGACAGCTGAGCCTGTAGGTGCAACAGTAACGCCCCTGTTGCTCCTACAGCTTAATTTGCATATATTAAAACATCATTTTTCTCAGCAATGCGGACACATATGAACATGGGACCAACACAGATGCCTTCAGCTGCCGAGTGCACATGTAACAAGTCAGCCAGTGTCATAGGTACAAAACTGCTGACAGATGCCCTTTAATAACATGACATGTGCGGAAGAATTCTGTCTCAGTTTGAACCTATCATTCCTATCATCCAAGATGGCCTCACGTCTTCTCAGACTACCTGATGCCTACTGTGGTAGTCCATGATACTGTTGACCTCAAATTGGCCAGCATTGCTTACGTGAACAGTGCTGGCCAATCCAGGAGCAGCGCTGGACAAGCAGGAGGTGTTTTGGACTACTGATGCACAGTCTGGATCAGTGGTCTGAGAAGCAGTGCCACCATCTTGGGTGACAGAAGAGGAACCTGGAGTTGAAAAGAAATCTGCAGGAGGTCACATGTAAGAGTTCGGTTTGTTCCCCAGTTAGGCCTCATGCACACGACCAGAATCTTGGTGCATTTTCTTTATGTATTATCATGGGATTGCAGATATCAATTTTGTCCAACAGGTGCCAGATTATCAGATGCTGTAGAGCTGTGATGGCTAACCTACGGCACTCCAGTTGTGATAAAACTACAACTCTAAGATGTACACTTGCTTCGCTGTTCTTAGAACTCCACAGAAATGAATAAAGCATGCTGGGAGTCGTAGTCGTTTCACCACAGCTGGAGTGCCGGATGTTAGCCATCACTGTTGTAGAGTATTGGAACCCTTTTTTTTTTAAGGAAAAATAAAATACAAGCATATGTAGTAAACTTAGGCTACTTTCACACTAGCATTAATATTTTCCGGTATTGAGATCCGTCATAGGGGCTCAATACCGGAAATAAAACACTTCCATTTTGTTCCCATTCATTGTCAAATGGGGACAAAATGTAACCGAACAGAACTGCATGCTGCAGTTTTCTTTCCGTCCTGGGATGCAGAGCAAGACGGATCCGTCATGATCCACAATGCAAGTCAATGGGGCGGATACGTTTTCTCTGAAAACGGATCCGTCCCCCATTGACTGTCAATGAAGTTCATGACGGATCCGTCTTGGCTATGTTAAAGATAATACAACCAGATCCATTCATAACGGATGCAGATGGTTGTATTATCAGTGATGGAAGCGTTTTTTGCTGAACCCAGCCAGATCCAGCAAAAACGCAAGTGTGAAAGTAGCCTTTAGGGATGAGCAAATCGACTTCGGATGAAACATCTAAGGTTGATTCGCATAAAAGTTCATTTCAATACTGTACGGAGAATGTATTGGCTCCGATGAGCCGAAGTTATTACTTTGCAAAGTCTTGCGAGACTTCCTTGGAACCGAACCCAAGTTCGGTAAATGTTTTTTTTTTTACAGTATAAATCAATTTCTGAAGTTATTATGCGAAATCTCGCGAGACTTCGCAAAGTAATAACTTCGGCTCACTGGAGTTAATACATTCTCCGTACAGTATTGAAACAAAGTTTTATGCAAATCGACTTTGGATGTTTCATCCGAAGTTGATTCGCTCATCCCTAGTAGCCTTATTTTGATCTGTCATCTGACAAATGTGTGACTAGCTCGACTGACCCCTGACCGGTCGGATTTCCACCTCTTAGAACCTTTGCTTTCCGGAGAAAATATCACCTTGGATTTGCCTGGATTGTTACATAACAACAGTTCTTGTATTTCTTTGGTGACAACGGGAGAACTCCATCAACCTGTGTCACCGTAAGGATTCTCTAAGCCACTCCATGCCCCCTTGATGCTTTGCCCCACTGGGACCCCACTGGGATCGAGCATGCTCCATTCAAACTCTGAGGGAGTGATGGAAACAGGCGACCTCTGTGGCCTCCATAGTCCGTTTATCACCTATCCTGTGGATGACAATATGGCTGCAGGACCAGCTTTATTTATAGTGTGCACAGGGGAATAAAGACAAACGAGAGGTCACAGACTGTTACTTGAATGTTGCATTGAGCAAGGGCCAGAGGCTTCCAGCAGCATAGGGCGTTTCACAATGCATTGCAGGCTTCTTTTCTCTGCATCCTCATTTCTCAAGCCTCTTAGTAGAAGCTTTTTATTTTTCATGGCTCCATCGATGTAAATGAGTGTAACCATGTGAAAAGATCATGACAGCAATATAAAACTGTATGGGAGTCGGAAGTCAGGATATGGAGTTTAGCAGCGGCAATGTGAGAGAACTGGGCTTTGTTTAGTGATCTACATCCTCTTCCAGACAATTAACCCGGGATCGGTAGCCAGATAATGATCTAGACCTATTCACGGTCAAATTAGGTCATTACAAGAGAGAGAATGGGGTCAGATAGATGTTAAGCTGACCACTGGCATGAGGGACTTATCGCTTGATGTGGTGCTCGCTGGTATTTCTTATATTTAGGCTCTGTTCACACTGCAGTTAGCCGTCCGACAGGAATTCCGTCAGGGGCATACATCGGAATACGTTATTCAAATTTATACCATGATGTATGCATTCACTTCGGTGAGGCAAACAGACTCTGTTTGACCCTATTTACATACCTTTCCCTCTTTTAGAATAGTGCAGTCGCCTTTTAAAGTATTTTTTCCCAGGAGTAGCATACTGATGGTCTATCCTCAAGAGAGGACATTAGTACCTGGGGTCTGATTCCCGACACATCAGCTGTTTGAAGGCGCAGTGGCCTCTTCCTAGGCCAGTGGCGTCATGTTCATCGGTCAAATGTCTTAGGTGCAGCTCAGTCCCATTCAAATGAATGGGCCTCGTATGCAATCCCAGACACAGCCCCTGTACAATGTACAGCGTAAGCTGTGAGGAGGCTGCAGTGCTTACCAGAGTGATCAGTATGGGTGACAGGAGTCGGACCCCACCGATCAGATATTGATGATCTATCCTGAGGATAGGCCATCAATATTGAACTCCCACAACCACAAAACCCCTTTAACCCTCTAACAGTTTTGCCCGAGCTCTGCTCAGGCTGTGAGAAAAGGACCTAACAGCTCAGCAGGTTGAGGGGGGGGGGGGGGAGAGGGGGGCTGCTTGAACCCTTCATATCTCAGGTTCTGTAGCGGCTGGTCTTGTTTGAAAGTTGACCATCTACACTTTAAAACAAGGATTGCAGCATTAGCTGCTCTACATCAGAAATCGGATAGGGAGTGATATCAGGTGTAACTTCAATGGTGTAAATGAAAACCAAAGGCTTCATCCTTAGACTCTGTTTGATTCTCTTTACTTTGAGTTCCATCTTTTCTTGCCAAGATATGAAGGGTTAAAGCAGCCTTCCCCCCATCAGCTGGCTGTGATCTCAGCCAACCTGGATGAGGAAAGGGGGTTAGTGAGGGAACTGACAGGTTGCAGAGAGGAGAGAAAAACATCCTCTATCATGACTGCGGAGGAAGGGTAACATGAACTTCAGTGCATGTTACCAGTTCCCCTTTCCTCCATAAATCAGAGAGCTTATTCTCACATTTGGGGGCCTTTTTTTGCTTTCCAGAAAAGGAGTGAGATGAGTACTTGCCTGTCTTATCACCCCTCTACTCCAAATTAGACCATTTAATGACACCATGACCCAGATGTTTACCAGCATTTGGATCACGGTTACACTGTTCCTCCTGTCGATATCCTATTTTTATCACACAATATGCGGGCTGCTTCGTTAGCCATACCCATTGCACGCTACAGTAACGGTTACAATGATTATGACTGGAGAGTAATCCAATATATTAACCCTCACACAAAGTTGTTCTCAGAAAAATAAAAATGTTCTGGTTGTTGGAATGCAACGATATGAAAACAGATTTTTTTTTTGTAAAAACAAGTGTTTTTATTGTGTTTTTATCTGTGGGGTGGGAGAAGGAACTGGACCTACCATAAGAATTAAGCATGGCTGATCTAATTTGGTGACCCCACCATATCAGAAAACCATGGGAAATCACGTTTTCTTCTCGCAGTCAGTCCAATTCTTTCTCCCACTTCCGAGGAAGCCATAAGTTGGACTGGAATTTCTGGTGAACAGGTAATCTCGCCAGTGTAGCTGTAGCTGACCAGATGAAGTATTACATGCCAATAAACCAACGAATGGCCAACCATGTAATACACTCTGGGGCTTTTTTTGATGGGGGAGAACACTTATAAAGGGCATGTCCACCTTTGCAATGAATGGTGTAGATTGCTCCAATGCACATATAAATAAAAAGCAACTAATATTAAAAATCTCCTATCGTTTTCAGTACATGCTCTATACGTCTCTCTATGGTTGCAGACTACTATAAAACCCGTGTAGACCGACCAGCTGTCATTCTCTCTTCCATTTGACCTCAACTTTTTGCTAACACTCATTAGAAGAGATGGAAGACGGCAGTATCCAACTACAGGCAGGGTTTGTTTGTAGTCTGTGACCATAGCGACACAGAGGTCTGCATAGGAGATGTATACACAGAACAATATTTTTAATCAAGGCTATTTGCAAAGCTATAGCTCCAGTATCATGAAGGCTATGGAAGGATGATCCAGCGGCAGGCTCCCATGAAGCAGGGACGTGTACATGCTCTTGGCACAGCGCTATGGGATATAGGATGATGATGATATAGCATGTAGCATGTTTTTGCACTGTGGGAGGAAATGTGGTGCTGTGGTTAATGTGTTGACAACCAAATAAACAGCTGCAGGTTAAATTTGGGCATATGTGTAATTTAATAAGAGCCTTGATGTTTGCTGTTGACAGATCTTATTGCAAAATAAAGGATGTGACTGCATTGCTCTTCTCTTAAATTGAAGGAGGACATTTGACTTCTTGCTTTCCGAGAAATCCCTGAATCGACTGTGTGTATATTCCTTATTTATTATTTCCATGAACAGTCCATTTAGTACAGGGATGGCCAACCTGAGGCTCTCCAGATGTTGCAAAACTACAACTCCCAGCATGCCCGGACTACCGACAGCTATCAGCCTACAGCAGGGCATGGTGGGAATTGTAGTTTTAAAACAGCTGGAGAGCCACAGGTTGTCCATGCCTGATTTAGTAGCTCTGTCTGTGATCAGATGGTGATGTCACAGAGTGAGAAGTGAGGTCACAACAGTGTATCAAGTCAGTCTCTGATTGGATGTGATGTCACAAAGCAGGAAGTGAGGTCATAACAGTGTATTGTCAGTCTGTGATTGGATGTGATGTCACAGAGTGAGAAGTGAGGTCATAACAGTGTATTGTCAGTCTGTGATTGGATGTGATGTCACAGAGTGAGAAGTGAGGTCATAACAGTGTATTGTCAGTCTGTGATTGAATGTGATGTCACAGAGTGAGAAGTGAGGTCACAACAATGTATCCAGTCAGTATGTGATTGGATGTGATGTCACAAAGCAAGAAGTGAGGTCATAACAGTGTATTGTCAGTCTGTGATTGGATGTGATGTCACAGAGTGAGAAGTGAGGTCACAACAATGTATCAAGTCAGTATGTGATCGGATGTGATGTCACTGAGTCATAGAACTGAGGTCATAACAATTTATCGTCAATCTGTCATTGGATGGTGATGTCACAGAGTGATAGAACCGAGGTCACAACAATGTATCAAATCATAGTTTGTAAGGCCGAAAAAAAGACATCTGTCCTTCCAGTTCAGCCTGTTATCCTGCAAGTTCATCCAGAGGAAGTAAAAAAAACAATCCAGAGGAAAAAAAGCAGTCTGGTTTGAAGCTGTTTGGGAGCAGCACTTATACAAGCAGACAAACAACGCGAGTTTGTAAGCGTTCGCGTGTTTGATTTCCAATGTGTGTTTGTATTAAGTGTGTGACTTTAGATTACGTGACTTCAGATTCAGGGACTTCAGTGGGGGACTGCAGTAAGTCAGTTTCTTATTACTGCATTCTATAGTATTTTTCACTTTCGTTGTGTAATCCCCATTTAGTATGTGTTCCATTATTGACAGCGCAGTCCAGTGCACATCTTGTCTGCTGTATGCAGTCCTGGAACAGCCGTTTGAGGATGTATATCGTTGTTCAAAATGTGAGCAAATTACCTGTTTTGAATCTCACATCAAGTATCTAACCGAGCGAGATTCAACACTGAGAAGCGTTGGTAATTTGGAACAGAGTTTGCTGCTCACTGAGCAAGCAGTCTATGGGGGAGGGTGGTAGTATGGAGAATCAGGAAAGTGAGGTAGCTAGCTGGGTAACAGTTAGAAAGCGGGGTAGAGGGAAGAGTGCCAGGGAGGCTAGCCCGGATCTGTCACACCCCAACAAGTTTGCACGTTTGGCAGATGAGGAGGATGTCAGTCCAGGGACGGCACTGCTACAGCCGGACACTTCCTCTGCCAGTCAGGGGAATGTCAGCTCCAGTAAGAAGGGGACCAGGAGAGCAGGGCAGGCCAGACAGGTGCTTGTAGTGGGAGACTCCATTATTAGGGGAACAGATAGGGCGATCTGTCACAAAGACCGTGATCGCCGAACAGTGTGCTGTCTTCCTGGCGCTCAAATTCGACACATCGCCGATCGGGTTGACAGATTACTGGGAGGGGCTGGAAACGATCCAGCGGTCATGGTCCATATCAGAACCAATGACAAAGTTAGAGGTAGGTGGAGGGTCCTTAAAAATGATTTTAGGGATTTAGGTCAAAAGCTTAGGGCAAGGACCTCAAAGGTAGTGTTTTCCGAAATACTGCCTGTACCACGGGCCACACAAGAAAGTCAGCGGGATATTAGGGAGGGGAACATGTGGCTCCAGAACTGGTGTAGGAAGGAGGGGTTTGGGTTCCTGGAGAACTGGGCAGACTTCTCTATCGGCTACAGGCTCTATCGTAGGGACGGGCTGCACCTCAATGGGGAAGGGGCAGCTGTGTTTGGGGAAAGATGGCTAGAAGGTTGGAGGAGTGTTTAAATTAGGGACTGGGGGGGAGGAAAATTACATTATAGGAGGGGAAGATAGTGCAGATAGAGACCGGGGCAAGGTAGTGGGACTGGCGGAGGAATGGAAGGAGGGACTAGAACAGTTCAGAAGGAAAGGTGTAGGGTAAAAAATATACATAAACCTCATGTATGTATACTAATGCCAGAAGCCTGACTAATAAAACTGGGGAGCTGGAATTACTGATGTGTGAGGAGAACTATGACATAGTGGGAATAACTGAGACATGGCTGGATGATAGCTATAACTGGACGGTTAATGTACAGGGTTACAGTCTGTTTAGAAAGGATCGTCAAAACCGGAGAGGGGGAGGGGTCTGCCTTTATGTAAAGTCCTGTCTAAATCCCGCAGTCCGAGAAGATATAAGTGAGGGACATGAACACTTGGAGTCACTGTGGGTAGAAATAAATGGAGGCAAAAACAATAATAAATTACTAATAGGAGTTTACTATAAACCACCTAATATACCAGAGTCCACAGAAAATCTACTACTAAATGAGATTGACGAGGCGGCAAATCATAATGAGGTGGTTATTATGGGGGACTTCAACTACCCAGATATAGACTGGAGAACGGAAACCTGTACATCTCATAAAGGAAACAGGTTCTTGGCAATAACCAAAGACAATTACCTCTCCTAACTGGTTCAGGACCCGACTAGAGGGACGGCCATACTGGACTTAGTATTAACCAATAGGCCTGACAGAACAACAGACGTGCAGGTTGGGGGACACCTGGGAAATAGTGAACATAAAGTAATAACCTTCCAATTATCATTCAAAAGAGCGTTTCTACAGGGAGGAACAAAAATACCAAACTTCAAAAAAGCTAAATTCAGCCAACTAAGAGAGGCCATAGGCCGAACTAACTGGGACAAAGTCCTCAAAAATAAAAAATAAAATAATACAGCCACAAAATGGGATATTTTTAAAACCATCCTAAAATCTCAGTGTGAGAGGTACATACCGTATGGGAATAAAAGGTTAAGGAACAAGAAAAAACCAATGTGGATAAATAGAATTTTAAAGAAAGCAATAAATGACAAAAAGAAAGCATTTAAATCTCTAAAACAGGAGGGGAGCGACGGAATCACTGAAAAACTATAAGGAAAAAACTATAATATGTAAAAAACAAATAAAAGCAGCCAAACTAGAGACCAAGAGATTAATTGCCAAAGAGAGTAAAACTAACCCTAAAATGTTCTTCAATTATCTAAATGGTAAAAAGTATAAATCTGAAGGTGTCATCCCTCTACAGAGTAATGGGGGGAGAGTTGCAGAAAGCGATGAGGAGAAAGCAAAGCTATAAAATATTTTTTTCTCCACTGTATTCACTGAGGAAAATAAACTGTAAGATGAAATGCTGAATGTAAAAGTAAATTCCCCATTAAAAGTGCCCTGTCTGACCCAGGAAGAAGTACAGCGGCGTCTTAAAAAGATAAAATTAGACAAATTGCCAGGCCCAGATGGCATACACTCCCGTATCCTAAGGGAATTAAGTAATGTCATAGCCAGACCCTTATTTCTGATATTTGCAGACTCTATAATAACAGAGAGTGTTCCACAGGATTAGCGCATAGCAAATGTGGTGCCAATATTCAAAAAGGGTACAAAAACAGAGCCCGGAAAACTATAGGTCGGTAAGTTTAACATCTGTCGTGGGTAAACTGTTTGAAGGTTTTCTAAGAGATGCTATTTTGGAGTACCTCAATGAAAATAATCAAATAACACCATATCAGCATGGCTTCATGAGGGATCGGCCATGTCAAACTAATTTAATCAGTTTCTATGAAGAGGTAAGTTCTAGACTTGACAGCGGCGAATCAATGGATGTCGTATATCTGGACTTCTCCAAAGCATTTGACACTGTACCACATAAAAGGTTAGTATATAAAATGAGAATGCTCGGACTGGGGGAAAATGTCTGTATGTGGTTAAGTAACTGGCTGAGTGATAGAAAACACAGGGTGGTTATTAATAGTGTTGATCGTGAATATTCTAATTGCGAATTTTTAGTGCGAATATCGGCACTTCGAGAATTCGCGAAGATGTATAGTGCAATATATTCGTAATCACAAATATTCTAGATTTTTTTTTTCATCAGTAACCTCCCTTCCTGCTTGTGGGCCAATGAGAAGGCTTCAATATATTTGTCTGAGCTTTGCAACATCCCTAGCAACCAATAGGAAAGTTGCCTACCCCTTTAATATATAAGAAACTCCCCAGCAACCATTTTCTGCAGTATTTTTGCAGTTCTGAGAGAGAGAGAGAGAGCAGTGACATTGCTGTGCTCTGTGCTTTCATCTGGATCCTATTCCTTATCCAATTACATTAGATAGTTAGCTCATATATATAATACAGATAGTTAGTGGGAGGTGTAGGCTAGATAGTGATATAGTGTAGCTGATAGGTTCCAGTGCAGGGTGTTAGGTAGTGTGATAGGGATTACTGTTTCTCTGCTGTCCATACATACATGCTACAGACATAGTGCTGTGATGTCACCAGGGCTGCCATCAGAAATTTTGGGGCCCCTTACACAGCTCAAGGCCTGGACCCCCCCTCCTACCCCGCCCCTTTAGAATCAGTCCTGACTCCACCTCCCTCCACCCCCAAGGACCTACCCCCAATTTCATATTTTTTTTACAACTACAAAGACAGTAAAAAGTGATAATCAGTGAATTCAGTAAGGAATTCATTTTTGACCAAATAATATGAAGCCTGCTACCACGACAAGGTAGACCCTTTTAAGCAGGACCCTACATTAACACTAACTACACTACCTGTACTAATCTGCCCTAGCAATCTTCCCCTGGCACATTTAAGAAAAAACACCTTAAAAGCACAAGGTTTACTGTTACAGTGTTATGGGGGGGATCTGTGGATGACGTACTGTTATGGGGGGAATCTGTGGATGACTTACTGTTATGGGGGGAATCTGTGGATGGCTTACTGTTATGGGGGAATCTGTGGAGGACTTACTGTTATGGGGGGAATCTGTGGATGACACACTGTTATGGGGAATCTGTGGATGACACACTGTTATGGGGGAATCTGTGGATGACACACTGTTATGGGGGGAATCTGTGGATGACACACTGTTATGGGGGATCTGTGGATGACACACTGTTATGGGGGATCTGTGGATGACACACTGTTATGGGGGGAATCTGTGGATGACACACTGTTATGGGGGGAATCTGTGGATGACACACTGTTATGGGGGAATCTGTGGATGACACACTGTTATGGGGGAATCTGTGGATGACACACTGTTATGGGGGGAATCTGTGGATGACATACTGTTATGAGGAATCTGTGGATGACGAACACTGTTATGGGGGATCTGTGGAGGACGCACTGTTATGGGGGGATCTGTGTATGACAAACTGTTATGGGGGGATCTATGGATGACACACTGTTATGGGGGATCTGTGGATGACAAACTGTTATGGGGGATCTGTGGATGACACACTGTTATGGGGGGTTCTGTGGATGACAAACTGTTATGGGGAGGATCTGTGGATGACACACTGTTATGGGGGATCTGTGGATGACACACTGTTATGGGGGGGATCTGTGGATGACACACTTTTATGGGGGGGATCTGTGGATGACACACTTTTATGGGGGGGGATCTGTGGATGACACACTTTTATGGGGGGGGGGATCTGTGGATGACACACTTTTATGGAGAGGATCTGTGGATGACACACTTTTATGGGGGGGGGATCTGTGGATGACACACTTTTATGGGGGGGATCTGTGGATGACGCACTGTTATGGGGATCTGTGGATGACACACTTTTATGGGGGGATCTGTGGATGACACACTTTTATGGGGGGGATCTGTGGATGACACACTTTTATGGGGGGGATCTGTGGATGACACACTTTTATGGGGGGGGGATCTGTGGATGACACACTTTTATGGGGGGGATCTGTGGATGACACACTTTTATGGGGGGGATCTGTGGATGACACTCAACCACTCTCAAACTTGTTAAATGGATCCCAAACACAATATGCACAATAATAACACCCCCCACCCCCTCCAACACTTAATTAACCCCTTCATGGCCCAAACTTTTTATTTTTATTTTTCTAAGCAGCACACAGCTAAATTGGGCTGGGTGGGCTGGCAAGGGAGGGGTTAATAATAAGTGATGGATCATGGAGGATCATCATGGCCCTGGATAATGTTGCTCGGTCTTTGCTCGGGGGTAAAATGCAAAGCTGTTTTCTGGATTATCCCACAGGGCCATGATCCTTCATCACTTATCGTTATTAACCCCTCCCTTGCTAGCCCCATTTAGCTGTGTGTTCTGACTGCAGCCGAACAGCCCTGTGGGATAATCCAGAAAACAGCTTTGCATTTTACCCCCAAGCAAAGACAACATTATCCAGGGCCATGATGATCCTCCAGACCATGATCCATCACTTATTGTATTGTTATTAACACCTCCCTTGCCAGCCCACCCACCCAGCCCCTTGCCTTATGGATGGAAACAAGTCAAGTAATAACCTAATTTAACCTAATGGACGTTATGGACCTAATGAATTATTAGGGGGGGGGGGGGTCCATCCAAGTCCAAGAAGATCATGTTTGTGATGGAGGAGGGGGTGAGGACACTAGGGCAGCTGGGCAGGCTTCCAGACCACAAGTTACCTCCAGACAGTACTGCGTCTGCCACTCTCTGCCACTGCCAGCCCAGAACAGAACAGAAGTTCAAGTTCCCGCGCGCCAATTTGAATGCCGGCGGCGTCCCGGCGTGAGGCAGCAGCGACGACAGGTTCAGCCAGCCGCACGCACAGCATCTGAGGTCACATGTCGCTGCGCAGCTACGTTCCTCTGCGCAGCGGCTCCTTTTAAAGGGGAATGCAGCCGGGCCCGGAATACCGTCCCCAGGTTAGGCTAAGGTGTTGTACTACTACTAATACTGCGGCCGAATCATTGGAGCGGCGGGGGGAGGGTCGGTCAACGGGGCCAGGAACAATCAATTGCCCGGCCCCCTGCAGACATAAAAAAAAATTATAATTATCAAATTGGAACTGGCCGGGCCCCCCTCGGGGTCCGGGCCCCTTACTGGGGTATCGGCTGTACCCCCCTGATGGCAGCCCTGGATGTCACAACAATAGTGCACCAATCAGAACCTGGTAAAATGTGAAGTTGCATGTACTGCGCAAAAAATATGTGCATCATTAGTGCCGATTTGCGCAATTGTGAAAATAATGACTGGAGGTCACGAATTCTAGAAGTCGCGAATTAATTGCAAATATGCAAAAAATTCATGAAATATGGCGAAAACTAATATTGCCTATGCTGCTCATCACTAGTTATTAATGGTACACACTCAGATTGGGTCACTGTCACTAGTGGAGTACCTCAGGGGTCAGTATTGGGCCTGTTCTCTTCAATATATTTATTAATGATCTTGTAGAAGGCTTGCATAGTAAAATATAAATTTTCGCAGATTACACTAAACTGTGTATAGTAATTAACACTGAAGAGGACAGTATACTACTACAGAGCGATCTGGATAGATTGGAGGCTTGGGCAGAGAAGTGGCAGATGAGGTTTAACACTGACAAATGTAAAGTTATGCACATGGGAAGGAATAATGCAAGTCACCCGTACATACTAAATGGTAAAACACTGGGTAACACTGACATGGAAAAGGACCTAGGAATTTTGGTGAACTGCAAACTAAACAGTAGAAACCAGTGTCCGGCAGCTGCTGCCAAGGCCAATAAGATAATGGGTTGCATCAAAAGGGGCATAGATGCCCGTGATAAGAACATAGTCCTACCACTTTACAAATTGCTAGTCAGACCACACATGGAGTACTGTGCACAGTTCTGGGCTCCTGTGAACAAGGCAGACATAGCAGAGCTGGAGAGGGTCCAGAGGAGGGCAACTAAAGTAATAGCTGGAATGGGTAGACGACAGTACCCAGAAAGATTATAAAAATTAGGGTTATTCACTTTGTATAAATATATCAGGGGTCAGTACAGAGATCTCTCCCATTATATACTTATCCCTAGTAGTGATGGACGAACATTTGCTGGGACAGTTCGCGAACATGATCAAATGTTCGCGAACCGCAAGTTTGCGGCGGGTCCCATTTATTTTAATGGCAGGTGAACCTGAAAAACCTTCAGCTCATATTTACAGCCAAGAAATAATTACTAGAAGTGCACAAATAGTCCCACAACATGGACAGTAACATACCAGATGTATTGTTCGAATTTGTGATCTCCATTCATAATTTTTTTCAATGCGAAATATTGGCAATATAATTTTCACGTACGCGCATGCGCAAATGCACTATACAGTACCCAAGTGCACTATAAAGAAAGTATATTGGTATATAACACCCCGCTTCAATCAGTTTTTTTGGGGGGCGACTGGTATATCAAACCAATAGAAATTATTTGTTCCAATAACGCTTGTCCCTCTATATACCTGCGGTATCGCAGCAGAACCGCACACAACTGCCGCACAATACAAATGCGCTATAATATACTTTCTAACATAGAAAGTATATTATGACCAGTGATGGCCAGTTTGCATTGTTCGCCCTCGAACATATGCGGGCTGCCATCTTTTTTTACAAGTCCAGCGAGGCTTGAAAACAAGCGAGGTCAGCGGGAGCAGGCAGTTCCGAGAACAGCCACCGGGGGCCTTCATCGGGCTGTTCTCGGAACTGCCTGCTCCCGGTGACCGCATTTGTTTTCAGACCGGCTCGCGGCACAGGCACAGAATAAGGGTTTACCTGTGCCTCGCCGGACTTGTGAAAAAAGATGGCAGCCCGCATATGTTCGCGGGCGAACAATGCGAACTGGCCTTTACTGATTATGACATTGTACAAGGAAGGCAATCCATTAGAATATACATAAAGATAAAACGTAACCTTTAATAATGTTACTATGAGGGTCCATTCACACGTCCGTAAGTGTTTTGCGGATTCGCAAAACATGGACACCGGCAATGTGCATTCCGCAATTTGCGGACCGCACATCGCCGGCACTATAATAGAAAATGTCTAACCTTGTCTGCAATTGCGGACAAGAATAGGACATGTTCTATTTTTTTGCGGAAACAGAAGCACAGATGCGGAAGTTCAGATCCGCAAATGTGAATGTGGATCCGCAGATGCGGACAGCACATTCCGGCCCCGTTGAAAATGAATGGGTCTGCACCAGTTCCGAAAAATTGCGGAACGGATGCAGACCCATTTTGCGGAAATGTAAATGGAAAAGATATCCCTCAAAATGAAAATAAATTGAATTATTAAAGTTAATCAAAAAGCATAGATGTGGTCGGCAATAACAAGTGCCCGGCGGCACCAAATCAGAAACCATATGTCCTACCACAATCCGGGGGGTTCCAGTGCACATCCATGAATCCAGGACGAAAAGCAAAAAAACATCCATCCCTGGGCTAGATGATGATGTGGTATTGAAGGACAATTGACTCATTATAAAAGTATATTATAAGTATATCGCACCCCTCTGTGTATCACACATATCGATAGCACACCTATATTAGTGCTTAAAAGGACTTTTGTGGCCCTATTAGCTAGTGTTTGGTGTCCCTAACAGCCTGTCCCTGCTCCACACAGCAGCCTCTCCCTACACTGGCAAAACACTGAATGTAAAATGGCGGCCAGCTCGTTGTTTTTTTTTTAGAGGGTAGGGGGTATGTCCATGTGCTGAAATGTCTCAGTTGGCTGTCCTGTACCACCTGATGGATGTGTCATGGGTCAAAGTTCTTCACAATGTAAAAGAATATGGCGGGCGCGAATATCTCCATATGTTCGCGAACACGCAAATTTTGCCGCGAAACAACCGCCGGGCGAACCGGAAGGCCATCTCTAATCCCTAGGACTGTGACAAGGAGACATCCCCTGCGTCTGGAGGAAAGAAGTGTAATAATATTACAGGCTATAGCTACTAGAGAGGGGTCAGTGATCCAGGGAGTTATTCTGCTTGCCTGATTGGAGTCGGGAAGGAATTTTTTCCCCTAAAGTGAGGAAAATTGTCTTCTACCTCACATTTTTTTTGCCTTCCTCTGGATCAACTTGAAGGATAACAGGCCGAACTGGATGGACAGATGTCTTTTTTTTGCCTTATAAACTATGTTACTATGTATAAAACTGTGAGGTAGAAGCCAATTTTCCTCACTTTAGGGGAATAAAAAATTCCTTCCCGACTCCAATCAGGCAATCAGAATAACTCCCTGGATCACTGACCCCTCTCTAGTAGCTATAGCCTGTAATATTATTACGCTCCAGAAATACATCCAGGCCCATCTTGAATTCCTTTATTGTACTCACCATCACCACCTCCTCAGGCAGAGAGTTCCATAGTCTCACCGCTCTTACCGTAAAGAATCCATCTATGATCATATGTGATGTCACTGTGATAGAGGTCACAACAATGTATCAAGTCAGTCTGTGATTGGCTGGTGTTAAAAGAGAATATTGAGAAAGGCATACTCAGTGAAAGAACTGGCGTCCCACAGGGAGTGTGTTTGTATAGGTGTACGTATGTTTGCAACCTATAGTTGTATCCCATTTAGGCCACTTTCACACGGTCACTGTTTGGTTAGTGTTTGATCAGTGATTTCCACTGATCAAATACTGACTGTGTGAAAGCATCCTTGTATATGGGTCAATGGATTCCTTGCCCTGATGTGTTTGCAGATGAGTAGATACTGTATATGCACAATGGTCGGGTACCGGATGTGATGTAATGTACTGTAAATTGCTTTGTAACCAATAGTTACTGGATGCTTAAAAGAGGTTAAAATACAATAAGCACTTTCTCAAGTTACAAAACACTTCTAGGAGCTCCAAAAGAAAGTAACCAATAAATGTAGTTTTATTATTGGCCTCCTTGCTGGAGTTAGTGCTGAGAAGGTTTTTACTGCTACATTTCCATGTCTCTGATAATTGACCCGCTTCTCAACCCCCTAATGAGATTTTTTTTTTTTACAAAATGTTGAGAAAAGAGTTGCCCCATCTGTTAACAGGAAAACAAGAAAATATATTGATTGAAGGAACCCCTCTAATTTTATTCGTGTTTTGGTAGTAGACATTCCGAGACCAAACCAAAACCAGAAGAGCAGCATAGTTTGGGCTTGGAAAGCGTATGGTGTACATATATTGCATATACTCTACTACAGGCATGCTCAACCTGCGTCCCTCCAGCTGTTGTAAAACTACAACTCCCACAATGCCCTGCTGTAGGCTGATAGCTGTAGCCTGTTCGGGCATGCTGGGAGTTGTAGTTTTGCAACAGCTGGAGGGCCGGAGGTTGAGCATGGCTGCTCTACTATATTCTATATATACTCCACTTCTTCAGGAGCTTCTTGATGCTGACATCTTTTCTGTAGAATAATCTACAACACTACATCATCTCTTGCTTGCTGTTGCTATTACTCTGCGTCTAGCTCAACAAGATGCAACACATTTTTACAGTGTTCATCTAAGACGCCATGACCACAGAAAGAACCTCTCTTCCTCAACTACTTCATCCTTTTATGTTTCGAGGTTGACCTGAGATAGATACTAAAAGTGATTCCTTATGTTTGTTGTAAAGGCCCCCATACACATGAAGCTATTGTTGGCCAAACCTGCCATTCTCAGCAGGACCTGCCAACAACCAAGGCCTTCTGACTCTCCGCATATTTCATCCCCCAGTCATTTTGTTCTCCCAGGAGACATGCTGCTGCCAGTCACCTCTCTACTGAAGACACATAAGGGTTCGGCTCGTATATGCAATGGGGAGTCAGGAGAGAGAGAGATGTGTGCTGAATGAGCTTGTTCGGGTTATTGAAGGTTGTATGGACAACTAAAAACCTGAAACGCACTAGCAGTTTTCTGAGAACAAAGCCAAAAGTGATTCCAGCAGGATTGAGAATTTTTATGACGGCAGTCCATGCCCACCACAGCCTCTCTCGTCATGGTGTGAATGGCCGCTGGAAAGTTCACCTTGTTTTCCCTCCTGCCAGTATAGCAATGCTCTGCTCACTCAATGCAGGTAAGGCCTGCTGCTCGCCTGCTCTGCCTCTTTTCACTCATAGGGCACACTCATGCCTCTTCTGGCACCTTAGGGTATTTAAGTCACCTTCCCCTGTGGGGAGGTGCCTGAGCAATAGGTTCTAGTACTAATTTCCTGCAAAGGTGCATGGTTGTCTTGTTTGCCTTCATATATACCGACCTTTTCCTGTTTCCAGATTTGACCCATTGCTGCATGTCTTGAGCTTTGACTGTTCCTCATTCTGAGCCTATGCTGCCCACCGTGAACTTTGGACTGGTTTACTGGATGGCTCGCATGCTGTCTGCCCTGATCTCGGCCTGTCCCTGACTACGGTTTTGCCTGATCTCTTGGTGTTCCACACCAGTGACTCTTGACTTCTAGGGGTCAGCAGCCTCAGAACTGAGACTACTCCAGGAGATGACTGCCTGTGAGTTCCAGATCCGTGTATAGTTAAAGAGTGAAGACCCGGGGAGCACCATGATAATGCCTTTAGGAGTAGCCCCAAGCCAGATCAGTTCAATGGCACAGCAGATCCACATCCGCTTCTGGAACAAGAATTATAAGCCCTTACTTTATATTTTCCAATCCTTTCAAGTCTACTTTTTGGGTCAAAAATTTGCACCAAGAACTACCACAAAAACAGCTAAAACACGACTGAATATCTGGATGTTATTCCTATTGCAGAGCCTGATGGGGAGGAGCATGACACAGTAAGTCAAAGAAAATCAAATGAATTCCTACTCCACAGGCTCTTGCAATAAGGTCAAAATCCATCCACAAACTGAATGCAAAAACCGTACATTTAAATATGGAGCACTCCTAAGCCCAGAGGTAGCATTAAGAGGACTCCTAGGTGCTTCAGTGCATAAGCGGCTGCGATAGGCCATCAATATAGGAAACTGGACAACCCCTTTAAGCCATACACATTCAACAGCTGTTGGCTGAACGATTGTTCGTCTGAAATCTATAGCTGCATTTACACGAGCCAATAATCGACCAGATTATCGGGAACAACTGTTCCTGCGAACCGTCGTTCCCAACAATCTGCCTATGTAAATCCACCGATCACCCGATGAACACGAGAAACACTCGTTCATCGGGTGATCCGGTCATTCATGCAGGCACCACCGATCATAGTTTCTGGGCAGTAGATCATGTGGCAGCAATCTGCTGCTCAGAAATCATGATTCTGTATGAGGACGAGGAATCGCAGTAGGGATCGGTCTCCTTCACTGAGCGGGCAGCCGACGGTCGGGAAGGAACGCTTCCTTCCCGACAATTGGCTGCAGAATTGTCCCGTGTAAATCCCAACTCGCACAGACAAATACACGTTTGGCTCACCAGGGTGTGTATGTGTTGTGTATGGGGAGACAGGAGAAAGATGCATCCAGACACTTTTTCCTGGGAGAACTAAAGAATCAGACAAATAAAAAACCTCGCCCTATCCTTCTCTCCCCTCACATCATGTGTTGGGCGAGTAGAGACTGTCAGCTGAATCCGCCGTGCATAGATGAGGATTTCTCCCATCCATCTTTATTAATTTTGATATTTATATTTTTTGTTTTTTTGCATTTTTTATAATGTCAGCAGAAATTTCAGTCTTACTGGCGTTAGAGCTGTAAACTTTTCAGAATCTGTTATTTCGGTAGACTGTCATCTTGAAATCATGTCAGGTCAGACTGAGTAATGAATGTGCTCTTGTGTTTTTGCCTCGAGTTACCCGGCTCTGTTATCATGCACCTCTCATAATAAGAGTGTGATGACCTTTCCAGCAGGGCATTTTTATGACTCATTATTGATGTCACCAGTATAAAAGTAATCATTACACCCCCCCCCCCCCCTTAGTTACCGAAGACCACGGGAACAGAATAACAAGACAACTGTCTCGGTCCTTCCCCTCCACCGTCAAATAGACACTCCAGGGGTTTTCCCAAGACTTTACTTCTTTCATTTATCGTCACTCATCTCCAAACAGATCATGCTTCATGTCCTGCAGTTGGTTTCGTGATGTTAGCTACTTCTTGTTTGCATGGTGAGAGATACCTGCTTATTCATCTGCCATGTGACCATGTATCTGAGAACATTTGCTGGTTGGTGCCTAGTGTTGCATACATAGGTTGGAGCCCTTTCAGGAGCTGCCTGACACTGACAAACGTAATCAAGACCTAATCAAGTCCCATTCCTGGTTTGCCAACATTGCACCAATGATGAGGACCACATTCATGGTCAGGTTCTAACATAAATTAAAATTGCAACCTGAAATGGGCATCTTTTTATTTCCAGGAACCCCACTGCAGCTGCATAAGCTACCTCAATGACATATATGCCCTTGTTGGTGTCTATAGGAGTCAATGCAAGACTACCATGATGTTATCATCTATTTCTATAAGATTGTCACCATTGTCACCTATTTTTAAAAAGACAATTATCGAGTGACAGCTAGGTTACTTGCTAATGATCTCTATCACTTTGGTTGGCAGTTACAGAGCCGCAGAGACCATTAGATGGAGCGTCCCTGACTAAATTTGGGCACAGAAATTGATTATTTTTCCAAAATAAAGTAAAAACCAAAGGTTTAGAAATTGTGATTTCAACTGACTAGATAGGTGCAACAATTTGGCTAGCAGTTCGCCTGCTTCTTACAGGCAAGTTTCCAACTGCATTAAGAGAATGGGTTAGGCCGGGTTTACATCACCACAATTTTTTTGTGGTGATGTGAAAAGAAGTGGCAGAAAGGGCACATTACTGACCCAAACAAAGCTGAACAGACTCCACTGACTTCAATGGAGTCCATTCAGTTTCCGTTCAGAATCCTGTTTTTCACCGGACAAAAAAAGTCCTGCATGCAGGGCTTTTTTGTTTGGTCTTTTTAACAGAATCTGCAACAGAGGCCCCGAACGGAGCCTCCAACACAGATGTGAACTCCCTCTTAGTCAACATCTCGGTGTGGTTACTCGTTTCTTGATAATTGTCTTCATTTTTGTGAAAATTGTTCAACATCAGATAGCACCTGCCTTCAAAGTAAATAGTTATTTTTAACAAGATGATGACAATAGCCCGAGATTAGTTGTTTGGCTAAGATAGCCCATGTCTTTATGTTCTAATATAGAGGTAAAATAGCCATATAGCATATACAGGGTGAATTAAAAAAAATATCAGAGGGTCCCATTCAACACTATCCTGTAAGCCAGAGCTGAGATCCACCATGGCTGCTGCACGGGCTCTGTGCTATATGTATGGAGATATTCTTCACTAATGCTTCCTAACACCTCTGTACATGTGGCATCCAATGGCCCATGCCACAATTTTATATTTATGTCCGACTCCTTTGTTAGAGGCCACATACAACTCTACGGCAATCTTATTATATTTTTGTAAAAAAAAACAACAACAAAAAGACCCCTAATATGAGCATATGCGTGCTTATAAATAACCCAGAAACTAGGTTAAAGAAGGCCAGTCTGACCTGCAGCATAAAGCACTGTATTTGCAAAAATATAAAACCAGTGCGTTGCAGAATTACAGACCTCACATGACAAGTCAGCTGGTCCGCCTGTCAAGTGGATGCTGTGGCTAAGATTACTTGGAATGGGACTGAGAGCTGCGTGATCCAGGAGACAGATCTTTGCATGTATGGTGGTATTGTGGTTGTAGATATATGATCACGCAGGGGAAAAGATTAAGAAATATTCATACCTCAAGCAGGGTAAAGCTAAATAATGTCTCGCTCACCTAACCATATTATCTGTGGTTTAAAACAGGTCTACACGTAGAGTTACTGCATTATAGTCATCACACAAACAATGGAGTCAAAATATTCTGCAATTATATATATACAGTGCCTTGCAAAAGTATTCACCCCCTTGCCTTTTTTCGTGTTTTGTTAAATTACAGCCTCAAGTTCAATGTTTTGTTAATCTGAATTTTAGGTGATGGATCAGAACACAGTAGTCTAAGGCCTGTTGTTCCGTGATCCGTGTCCGTTTTTGTTTCCGTGTGTCTTCCTTGATTTTTGGAGGATCACCAGACATGAAGAAAAGAGAAAAAAAATCTAAGTCAAGTTTGCCTTGCAAATGATAGGGAAAAAAACGGACATGGATCACGGACGCGGAGGACAATCTTGTGTGCATCCGTGTTTTTTCACAGACCCATTGACTTGAATGGGTCCGCAAACCATTGTCTGTGAAAAAAATAGGACAGGTACTATTTTTTTCACGGACTGGAAACACGGATCACGGACGCGAATGACAAACGGTGCATTTTCTGAATTTTCCACGGACCCATTGAAAGTCAATGGGTCCGCAGAAAATCATGGAAAACGGAACAACGGACACTGGGACGCAACAACGGTCGTGTGCATGAGGCCTAAGTTGGTGAACTGAAATGAGAAAAATATATAAAGAAAACTATTGTTTAGAAATAGAAAATAGAAAATTGTCATGTGCGTTCATATTCACCCCCTTTGTTAGGAAGCCCATAAAAAGCTCTGGTTCAACCAATTACCTTGAGAAGTCACTTAATTAGTGAAATGATGTCCACCTGTGTGCAATCTAAGTGTCACATGATCTGTCATTACATATACACACCAGAGGCTGTAACACCTAAGCAGGAGGCATCACTAACCAAACACTGCCATGAAGACTAAGGAACTCTCCAAACAAGTATGGGACAATGTTGTTGAGAAGTACAAGTCAGGGTTAGGTTATAAAAAATAACCAAATCTTTGATGATCCCCAGGAGCACCATCAAATCTATCATAACTGTCACGGGGCGCCAAAGGCGCACTCGGTCTCCCATCCGCTGCAGACCTGCTGCTTAGCTTCGGGAGTGAGGATCTGTGTTTGGCCTCGTTCCCAGGGCGGTTTTGCTAGCTGGGAGGCTCCCTGCTCCTAGGTCTGCCTTGAGCGCCGAGCTGATCACTCAGTGCTTGACTTGTCTGTCTGTTGGTCATGTGACGCTGGCCACAGGTTGCCTGTTAATTCTAGGTTCCTGGCTAATTGTTGGACTACTGAATACTCACCTGATCCTGTTCCCTGACGATCCTTTGCCTGCTCCTCCTCGACTGCGCATCTCTCCTGGTATCCTGACCCCGGCTACCATCTGACCATTCTTTGCGGACTCCTGTTGTACTTCGTTTCTCTACTGGTATTTGACCTCGGCTTTTCCTGACTATTCTTTGCTCATTCCTTAGTACTGCATAGCTCTCTAGGTATTGACCCGGTCCGTTCACGTTCTGTTATTTGTCTTGTCTGTCTTCCCAGCACGTATTCTAAGTTAGGGACTGCCGTCTAGTTGTCCCCTGTCATTAGGACTTGCGAGGCAAGTAGGCAGGGCCGGGGGTGAGGGTGGAGCGCAGTGGTCACTATCCTCCCCCCTGTGTGTAGTGTACGTGACCGTCACAATAACCAAATGGAAAGAACATGGCACAACAGCAAACCTGCCAAGAGACGGCCGCCCACCAAAACTCACGGACCGGGCAAGGAGGGCATTAATCAGAGAGGCAGCACAGAGACCTAAGGTAACCCTGGAGGAGCTGCAGAGTTCCACAGCAGAGACTAGAGGATCTGCACATAGGACGACAATAAGCCGTACGCTCCATAGAGTTGGGCTTTATGGCGGAGTGGTCAGAAGAAAGCCATTACTTTCAGCTAAAAACAAAAAGGCACGTTGTGAGTTTGCGAAAAGGCATGTGGGAGACTCCCAAAATGTATGGAGGAAGGGGCTCTGGTCTGACTAAAATTACATTTTTCGGCCATCAAAGAAAACGCTATGTCTGGTGCAAACCCAACACATCACATCACCGAAAGAACACCATTCCACAGTGAGACATGGTGGTGGAAGCATCATGCTGGGGGGACTGGCAAAACCAGTACCACTCTGTGTGTGATTTGAGGCTAGGACGGAGGTTCACCTTCCAGCAGGACAATGACCCCAAACACACGGCTAAAGCAACACCTGAGTGGTTTAAGGGGAAACATGTAAATGTGTTGGAATGGCCTAGTCACAGCCCAGATCTCAATCCAATAGAAAATCTGTGGTCAGACTTAGATTGCTGTTCACAAGCGCAAACATCCAACCTGAAGGAGCTGGAGCCGTTTTGCAAGGAGGAATGGGCAAAACTCCCAGTGGTAATATGTGGCAACTGCTCATAGAGACTTATCCAAAGCTGACTTGGAGCTGTGATTGCCGCAAAAGGTGGCTCTACAAAGTACTGACTTTAGGGGGTGAATAGTTATGAACATTGACCTTTTCTGTTATTTTGTCCTATTTGTTGTTTGCTTCACAATAAAAATAAAAACAAACATCTTCATAGTTGTGGGCATGTTCTGTAAATTACATGATGCAAATCCTCAAACAAATCCAGGTTAATTCCAGGTTGTAAGGCACCAAAATATGAAAAAAGTCAAAGGGGGGGGGGGTGAATACTTTTTCAAGGCACTGTATAATTATATCTGATATTATTCTACAGAGCTGCACTCACTATTCTGCTGGTGGAGTCACTGTGTAAACTACATTACTTATCCTGTACTAATCCTGAGTTACATCCTGTATTATACTCCAGAGCTGCACTCACTATTCTGCTGGTGGAGTCACTGTGTACATACATTACATTACTTATCCTGTACTGATCCTGAGTTACATTCTGTATAATACTCCAGAGCTGCACTCACTATTCTGCTGGTGGAGTCACTGTGTACATACAATACATTACTTATCCTGTACTGATCCTGAATTACATCCTGTATTATACTCTAGAGCCGCACTCACTAGTCTGCTGGTGGAGTCACTGTGTACATACATTACATTACTTATCCTGTACTGATCCTGAGTTACATTCTGTATAATACTCCAGAGCTGCACTCACTATTCTGCTGGTGGAGTCACTGTGTACATACAATACATTACTTATCCTGTACTGATCCTGAATTACATCCTGTATTATACTCTAGAGCCGCACTCACTAGTCTGCTGGTGGAGTCACTGTGTACATACATTACATTACTTATCCTGTACTGATCCTGAGTTATATCCTGTATTATACCCCAGAGCTGCACTCACTATTCTGCTGGTGCAGTCACTGTGCACATACATTACATTACTTATTCTGTACTGATCCTGAGTTACATCCTGTATTATCCTCCAGAGCTGCACTCACTATACTGCTGGTGGAGTCACTGTGTACATACATTACATTACTTATCTTGTACTGATCCTGAGTTACATCCTGTATTATACTCCAGAGCTGCACTCTCTATTCTGCTGGTGGAGTCACTGTGTACATACATTACATTACTTATCCTGTACTGATCCTGAGTTACATCCTGTATTATACTCCAGAGCTGCACTCACTATTCTGCTGGTGCAGTCACTGTGTACATACATTACTTATCCTGTACTGATCCTGAGTTACATCCTGTATTATACTCCAGAGCTGCACTCACTATTCTGCTGGTGGAGTCACTGTGTACATACATTACTTATCCTGTACTGATCTGAGTTACATCCTGTATTATACTCCAGAGCTGCACTCACTATTCTGCTGGTAGAGTCACTGTGTACATACATTACATTACTTATCCTGTACTGATCCTGAGTTACATCCTGTATTATACCCCAGAGCTGCACTCACTATTCTGCTGGTGGAGTCACTGTGTACATACATTACATTACTTATCCTGTACTGATCCTGAGTTACATCCTGTATTATACTCCAGAGCTGCACTCTCTATTCTGCTGGTGGAGTCACTGTGTACATACATTACATTACTTATCCTGTACTGATCCTGAATTACATCCTGTATTATACTCTAGAGCCGCACTCACTAGTCTGCTGGTGGAGTCACTGTGTACATACATTACATTACTTATCCTGTACTGATCCTGAGTTACATCCTGTATTATACTCCAGAGCTGCACTCTCTATTCTGCTGGTGGAGTCACTGTGTACATACATTACATTACTTATCCTGTACTGATCCTGAATTACATCCTGTATTATACTCTAGAGCCGCACTCACTAGTCTGCTGGTGCAGTGGGTATTTCTTGTACTAACCCTGAACTATATGCAGCTTGTAGTACACTAAGGAGATGCATTTATAGTCCTGCAGGCTCCAGAGCTCACATTGAGGAGCATCCCTTGCTTGTTCAGTGTCTGGATACAGCTTACTTTGATGATTTGCATTTTGGGAAGCGTAGCATGTACACTATATAGTATATCATCAGTCGGTTCTAACTTGCTACTTTTAACACCATAATTAGGGATGAGCGAACTCGAACTGTATAGTTCGGGTTCGTACCGAATTTTGGGGTGTCCGTGACACGGACCCGAACCCGGACATTTTCGTAAAAGTCCGGGTTCGGGTTCGGTGTTCGTCGCTTTCTTCGCGCTTTTGTGACGCTTTCTTGGCGCTTTTTGAAAGGCTGCAAAGCAGCCAATCAACAAGCGTCATACTACTTGCCCCAAGAGGCCATCACAGCCATGCCTACTATTGGCATGGCTGTGATTGGCCAGAGCACCATGTGACCCAGCCTCTATTTAAGCTGGAGTCACATAGCGCCGCCCGTCACTCTGCTCTGATTAGCGTAGGGAGAGGTTGCGGCTGCGACAGTAGGGCGAGATTAGGCAGATTAACTCCTCCAAAGGACTTGATTAACTGATCGATCTGCAGCTGTGGATCATTGAGCTGCTGATCCTCAATTGCTCACTGTTTTTAGGCTGCCCAGACCGTTTGTCAGTCACATTTTTCTGGGGTGATCGGCGGCCATTTTGTGTCTTGTGGTGCGCCAGCACAAGCTGCGACCAAGTGCATTTAACCCTCAATGGTGTGGTTGTTTTTTGGCTAAAGCCTACATCAGGGTGAAGCTGTCACACCAAGTGCATTTAACCAGCAATAGTCTGTTTATTTTTTGGCCATATACTACATCAGGGGCAAGCTGCGCCTGTCACCAAGTGCATTTAACCCTCAATGGTGCGTTTGTTTTTTGGCTAAAGCCTACATCAGGGTGAAGCTGTCACACCAAGTGCATTTAACCAGCAATAGTCTGTTTATTTTTTGGCCATATACTACATCAGGGGCAAGCTGCGCCCGTCACCAAGTGCATTTAACCCTCAGTAGTGTGGTTGGTCAAGCTATCACACCAAGTGCATTTAACCAGCAATAGTCTGTTCATTTTTTGGCCATATACTAAATCAGGGGCAAGCTGCGCCTGTCACCAAGTGCATTTAACCAGCAATAGTCTGTTCATTTTTTGGCCATATACTACATCAGGGGCAAGCTGCGCCCGTCACCAAGTGCATTTAACCCTCAGTAGTGTGGTTGGTCAAGCTGTGACACCAAGTGCATTTAACCAGCAATAGTCTGTTCATTTTTTGGCCATATACTACATCAGGGGCAAGCTGCGCCCATCACCAAGTGCATTTAACCAGCAATAGTGTGGTTATTTTTTGGCCATATCCCAGTCTAATTCTGTCACTAAATCCATACCGGTCACCCAGCGCCTAAATACTAGGCCTCAAATTTATATCCCGCTAAATCTCTCGTTACCGCTGTCCTGTTGTGGCTGGGAAAGTTATTTAGTGTCCGTCAAAGCACATTTTTTGTTCTGGGTTGAAATACAATTCCCAATTTAGCAATTTAAAAATTTAGTGGTTTCTGCTGTATCAGAGCTATTTGAAATCTATCCCTAAAAGGGTATATAATATTCAAGGTGCACATAGGGTCATTCAGAATAACTTCACACACCCGCTACTGTGCATTTCCAAGTCTAATTCTGTCACTAAACCCATACCTGTCACCCAGCGCCTAAATACTAGGCCTCAAATTCATATCCAGCTAAATCTGTCGTTAGTGCTGTAGCTGGGCGAGTTATTTAGTGTCCGTTCAAGCACATTTCTTGTTCTGGGTTGAAATACAATTCCCAATTTAGCAATTTCATAATTTAGTGGTTTCTGCTATATCAGAGCTATTTGAAATCTATCCCTAAAAGGGTATATAATATTCAAGGTGCACATTGGGTCATTCAGAATAACTTCACACACACCCGCTACTGTGTATTTCCAAGTCTAATTCTGGCACTAAACCCATACCTGTCACCCAGCGCCTAAATACTAGGCCTCAAATTCATATCCAGCTAAATCTGTCGTTAGTGCTGTAGCTGGGCGAGTTATTTAGTGTCCGTTCAAGCACATTTCTTGTTCTGGGTTGAAATACAATTCCCAATTTAGCAATTTCATAATTTAGTGGTTTCTGCTATATCAGAGCTATTTGAAATCTATCCCTAAAAGGGTAGATCATATTGAAGGTGCACATAGGGACATTCAGAATAACTTCACACACCCGCTACTGTGCATTTCCAAGTCTAATTCTGTCACTAAACCCATACCTGTCACCCAGCGCCTAAATACTAGGCCTCAAATTTATATCCAGCTAAATCTGTCCTTAGTGCTGTAGCTGGGCGAGTTATTTAGTGTCCGTTCAAGCACATTTCTTGTTCTGGGTTGAAATACAATTCCCAATTTAGCAATTTCATAATTTAGTGGTTTCTGCTATATCAGAGCTATTTGAAATCTATCCCTAAAAGGGTATATAATATTCAAGGTGCACATTGGGTCATTCAGAATAACTTCACACACACCCGCTACTGTGTATTTCTAAGTCTAATTCTGTCACTAAACCCATACCTGTCACCCAGCGCCTAAATACTAGGCCTCAAATTTATATCCTGCTAAATCTCTCGTTAACGCTGTCCTGTTGTGGCTGGGAAAGTTATTTAGTGTCCGTCAAAGCACATTTTTTGTTCTGGGTTGAAGTACAATTCCCAATTTAGCAATTTCATAATTTAGTGGTTTCTGCTATATCAGAGCTATTTGAAATCTATCCCTAAAAGGGTATATAATATTCAAGGTGCACATTGGGTCATTCAGAATAACTTCACACACACCCGCTACTGTGTATTTCTAAGTCTAATTCTGTCACTAAACCCATACCTGTCACCCAGCGCCTAAATACTAGGCCTCAAATTTATATCCTGCTAAATCTCTCGTTAACGCTGTCCTGTTGTGGCTGGGAAAGTTATTTAGTGTCCGTCAAAGCACATTTTTTGTTCTGGGTTGAAATACAATTCCCAATTTAGCAATTTCATAATTTAGTGGTTTCTGCTATATCAGAGCTATTTGAAATCTATCCCTAAAAGGGTATATAATATTCAAGGTGCACATTGGGTCATTCAGAATAACTTCACACACACCCGCTACTGTGTATTTCTAAGTCTAATTCTGTCACTAAACCCATACCTGTCACCCAGCGCCTAAATACTAGGCCTCAAATTTATATCCTGCTAAATCTCTCGTTAACGCTGTCCTGTTGTGGCTGGGAAAGTTATTTAGTGTCCGTCAAAGCACATTTTTTGTTCTGGGTTGAAATACAATTCCCAATTTAGCAATTTCATAATTTAGTGGTTTCTGCTATATCAGAGCTATTTGAAATCTATCCCTAAAAGGGTATATAATATTCAAGGTGCACATTGGGTCATTCAGAATAACTTCACACACACCCGCTACTGTGTATTTCTAAGTCTAATTCTGTCACTAAACCCATACCTGTCACCCAGCGCCTAAATACTAGGCCTCAAATTTATATCCTGCTAAATCTCTCGTTAACGCTGTCCTGTTGTGGCTGGGAAAGTTATTTAGTGTCCGTCAAAGCACATTTTTTGTTCTGGGTTGAAATACAATTCCCAATTTAGCAATTTCATAATTTAGTGGTTTCTGCTATATCAGAGCTATTTGAAATCTATCCCTAAAAGGGTATATAATATTCAAGGTGCACATTGGGTCATTCAGAATAACTTCACACACACGCTTCTGTGCATTTCCAAGTCTAATTCTGTCACTAAATCCATACCGGTCACCCAGCGCCTAAATACTAGGCCTCAAATTTATATCCCGCTGAATTTGAATACAATACATTGGGCCAAATAATATATTTGTTGTTGTGGTGAACCATAACAATGAGAAAAACATCTAGTAAGGGACGCGGACGTGGACATGGTCGTGGTGGTGTTAGTGGACCCTCTGGTGCTGGGAGAGGACGTGGCCGTTCTGCCACATCCACACGTCCTAGTGTACCAACTACCTCAGGTCCCAGTAGCCGCCAGAATTTACAGCGATATATGGTGGGGCCCAATGCCGTTCTAAGGATGGTAAGGCCTGAACAGGTACAGGCATTATTTAATTGGGTGGCCGACAGTGGATCCAGCACGTTCACATTATCTCCCACCCAGTCTTCTGCAGAAAGCGCACAGATGACGCCTGAAAACCAACCCCATCAGTCTGTCACATCACCCCCATGCATACCAGGGAAACTGTCTCAGCCTCAAGTTATGCAGCAGTCTCTTATGCTGTTTGAAGACTCCGCTGGCAGGGTTTCCCAAGGGCATCCACCTAGCCCTTCCCCAGCGGTGAAAGACATAGAATGCACTGACGCACAACCACTTATTTTTCCTGATGATGAGGACATGGGAATACCACCTCAGCATGTCTCTGATGATGACGAAACACAGGTGCCAACTGCTGCGTCTTTCTGCAGTGTGCAGACTGAACAGGAGGTCAGGGATCAAGACTGGGTGGAAGACGATGCAGGGGACGATGAGGTCCTAGACCCCACATGGAATGAAGGTCGTGCCACTGACTTTCACAGTTCGGAGGAAGAGGCAGTGGTGAGACCGAGCCAACAGCGTAGCAAAAGAGGGAGCAGTGGGCAAAAGCAGAACACCCGCCGCCAAGAGACTCCGCCTGCTACTGACCGCCGCCATCTGGGACCGAGCACCCCAAAGGCAGCTTCAAGGAGTTCCCTGGCATGGCACTTCTTCAAACAATGTGCTGACGACAAGACCCGAGTGGTTTGCACGCTGTGCCATCAGAGCCTGAAGCGAGGCATTAACGTTCTGAACCTGAGCACAACCTGCATGACCAGGCACCTGCATGCAAAGCATGAACTGCAGTGGAGTAAACACCTTAAAACCAAGGAAGTCACTCAGGCTCCCCCTGCTACCTCTTCTGCTGCTGCCGCCTCGGCCTATTCTGCTGCTGCCGCCTCGGCCTCTTCCTCCGCCTCTGGAGGAACGTTGGCACCTGCCGCCCAGCAAACAGGGGATGTACCACCAACACCACCACCACCACCTCCGTCACCAAGCGTCTCAACCATGTCACACGCCAGCGTTCAGCTCTCCATCTCACAAACATTTGATAGAAAGCGTAAATTCCCACCTAGCCACCCTCGATCCCTGGCCCTGAATGCCAGCATTTCTAAACTACTGGCCTATGAAATGCTGTCATTTAGGCTGGTGGACACAGACAGCTTCAAACAGCTCATGTCGCTTGCTGTCCCACAGTATGTTGTTCCCAGCCGGCACTACTTCTCCAAGAGAGCCGTGCCTTCCCTGCACAACCAAGTATCCGATAAAATCAAGTGTGCACTGCGCAACGCCATCTGTAGCAAGGTCCACCTAACCACAGATACGTGGACCAGTAAGCACGGCCAGGGACGCTATATCTCCCTAACTGCACACTGGGTAAATGTAGTGGCAGCTGGGCCCCAGGCGGAGAGCTGTTTGGCGCACGTCCTTCCGCCGCCAAGGATCGCAGGGCAACATTCTTTGCCTCCTGTTGCCACCTCCTCCTTCTCGGCTTCCTCCTCCTCTTCTTCCACCTGCTCATCCAGTCAGCCACACACCTTCACCACCAACTTCAGCTTAGCCCGGGGTAAACGTCAGCAGGCCATTCTGAAACTCATATGTTTGGGGGACAGGCCCCACACCGCACAGGAGTTGTGGCGGGGTATTGAACAACAGACCGACGAGTGGTTGCTGCCGGTGAGCCTCAAGCCCGGCCTGGTGGTGTGTGATAATGGGCGAAATCTCGTTGCAGCTCTGGGACTAGCCAATTTGACGCACATCCCTTGCTTGGCGCATGTGCTGAATTTGGTGGTGCAGAAGTTCATTCACAACTACCCCGACATGTCAGAGCTGCTGCATAAAGTGCGGGCCGTCTGTTCGCGCTTCCGGCGTTCACATCCTGCTGCTGCTCGCCTGTCTGCGCTACAGCGTAACTTCGGCCTTCCCGCTCACCGCCTCATATGCGACGTGCCCACCAGGTGGAACTCCACCTTGCACATGCTGGACAGACTGTGCGAGCAGCAGCAGGCCATAGTGGAGTTTCAGCTGCAGCACGCACGGGTCAGTCGCACTACAGAACAGCACCACTTCACCACCAATGACTGGGCCTCCATGCGAGACCTGTGTGCCCTGTTGCGCTGTTTCGAGTACTCCACCAACATGGCCAGTGGCGATGACACCGTTATCAGCGTTACAATACCACTTCTATGTCTCCTTGAGAAAACACTTAGGGCGATGATGGAAGAGGAGGTGGCCCAGGAGGAGGAGGAGGAGGAGGAAGAGGGGTCATTTTTAGCACTTTCAGGCCAGTCTCTTCGAAGTGACTCAGAGGGAGGTTTTTGGCAACAGCAGAGGCCAGGTACAAATGTGGCCAGCCAGGGCCCACTACTGGAGGACGAGGAGGACGAGGATGAGGAGGAGGTGGAGGAGGATGAGGATGAAGCATGGTCACAGCGGGGTGGCACCCAACGCAGCTCGGGTCCATCACTGGTGTGTGGCTGGGGGGAAAGGCAGGACGATGACGATACGCCTCCCACAGAGGACAGCTTGTCCTTACCCCTGGGCAGCCTGGCACACATGAGCGACTACATGCTGCAGTGCCTGCGCAACGACAGCAGAGTTGCCCACATTTTAACCTGTGCGGACTACTGGGTTGCCACCCTGCTGGATCCACGCTACAAAGACAATGTGCCCACCTTACTTCCTGCACTGGAGCGTGATAGGAAGATGCGCGAGTACAAGCGCACGTTGGTAGACGCGCTACTGAGAGCATTCCCAAATGTCACAGGGGAACAAGTGGAGGCCCAAGGCCAAGGCAGAGGAGGAGCAAGAGGTCGCCAAGGC
This sequence comes from Bufo gargarizans, assembly GCF_014858855.1. Taxonomy (NCBI): domain Eukaryota; kingdom Metazoa; phylum Chordata; class Amphibia; order Anura; family Bufonidae; genus Bufo; species Bufo gargarizans. The sequence goes on from NC_058085.1 coordinate 42,803,333, forward strand.
AGCTGTGTCACGGCCAGCTCCTCTGAGGGCAGGGTTAGCATGGCAGAGATGTGGAAAACTTTTGTCAACACGCCACAGCTAACTGCACCACCACCTGATACGCAACGTGTTAGCAGGAGGCAACATTTCACTAACATGGTGGAACAGTACGTGTGCACACCCCTCCACGTACTGACTGATGGTTCGGCCCCATTCAACTTCTGGGTCTCTAAATTGTCCACGTGGCCAGAGCTAGCCTTTTATGCCTTGGAGGTGCTGGCCTGCCCGGCAGCCAGCGTTTTGTCTGAACGTGTATTCAGCACGGCAGGGGGCGTCATTACAGACAAACGCAGCCGCCTGTCTACAGCCAATGTGGACAAGCTGACGTTCATAAAAATGAACCAGGCATGGATCCCACAGGACCTGTCCGTCCCTTGTCCAGATTAGACATTAACTACCTCCCCATAACCATATATTATTGGACTCCAGGGCACTTCCTCATTCAATCCTATTTTTATTTTCATTTTACCATTATATTGCGAGGCTACCCAAAGTTGAATGAACCTCTCCTCTGCCTGTGTGCTAGGCCTAAATATATGCCAATGGACTGTTGCAGTGGTGGCTGACATGAAGCCTGATTCTCTGCTATGACATGCAGACTAATTCTCTGCTGACATGAAGCCAGATTGTCTGTTACGGGACCTCTCTCCTCTGCCTGGGTGCTGGGCCTAAATTTATGACAATGGACTGTTGCAGTGGTGGCTGACGTGAAGCCTGATTCTCTGCTATGACATGCAGACTGATTCTCTGCTGACATGAAGCCAGATTGTCTGTTACGGGACCTCTCTGCTCTGCCTGTGTGCTAGGCCTAAATATATGCCAATGGACTGTTGCAGTGGTGGGTGACGTGAAGCCTCATTCTCTGCTATGACATGCAGACTGATTCTCTGCTGACATGAAGCCAGATCGTCTGTTACGGGACCTCTCTGCTCTGCCTGTGTGCTAGGCCTAAATATATGCCAATGGACTGTTGCAGTGGTGGGTGACGTGAAGCCTCATTCTCTGCTATGACATGCAGACTGATTCTCTGCTGTCATGAAGCCAGATTGTCTGTTACGGGACCTCTCTGCTCTGCCTGTGTGCTAGGCCTAAATATATGCCAATGGACTGTTGCAGTGGTGGGTGACGTGAAGCCTCATTCTCTGCTATGACATGCAGACTGATTCTCTGCTGACATGAAGCCAGATTCTCTGTTACGGGACCTCTCTCCTCTGCCTGTGTGTGTGCTGGGCCTAAATATATGCCAATGGACTGTTGCAGTGGTGGCTGACGTGAAGCCTCATTCTCTGCTATGACATGCAGACTAATTCTCTGCTGACATGAAGACAGATTCTCTGTTACGGGACCTCTCTCCTCTGCCTGTGTGTGTGCTGGGCCTAAATATATGCCAATGGACTGTTGCAGTGGTGGCTGACGTGAAGCCTCATTCTCTGCTATGACATGCAGACTGATTCTCTGCTGTCATGAAGCCAGATTGTCTGTTACGGGACCTCTCTCCTCTGCCTGGGTGCTGGGCCTAAATTTATGACAATGGACTGTTGCAGTGGTGGCTGACGTGAAGCCTCATTCTCTGCTATGACATGCAGACTAATTCTCTGCTGACATGAAGACAGATTCTCTGTTACGGGACCTCCCTCCTCTGCCTGTGTGTGTGCTGGGCCTAAATATATGCCAATGGACTGTTGCAGTGGTGGCTGACGTGAAGCCTCATTCTCTGCTATGACATGCAGACTGATTCTCTGCTGACATGAAGCCAGATTCTCTGTTACGGGACCTCTCTCCTCTGCCTGTGTGTGTGCTGGGCCTAAATATATGCCAATGGACTGTTGCAGTGGTGGCTGACGTGAAGCCTCATTCTCTGCTATGACATGCAGACTGATTCTCTGCTGACATGAAGCCAGATTCTCTGTTACGGGACCTCTCTCCTCTGCCTGTGTGTGTGCTGGGCCTAAATATATGCCAATGGACTGTTGCAGTGGTGGCTGACGTGAAGCCTCATTCTCTGCTATGACATGCAGACTAATTCTCTGCTGACATGAAGACAGATTCTCTGTTACGGGACCTCTCTCCTCTGCTTGGGTGCCGGGGCCTAAATATCTGAGAATGGACTGTTCCAGTGGTGGGTGACGGGAAGCCAGATTCTCTGCTATGGAACCTCTCTCCAATTGATTTTGGTTAATTTTTATTTATTTAATTTTTATTTTAATTCATTTCCCTATCCACATTTGTTTGCAGGGGATTTACCTACATGTTGCTGCCTTTTGCAGCCCTCTAGCTCTTTCCTGGGCTGTTTTACAGCCTTTTTAGTGCCGAAAAGTTCGGGTCCCCATTGACTTCAATGGGGTTCGGGTTCGGGACGAAGTTCGGATCGGGTTCGGATCCCGAACCCGAACATTTCCGGGATGTTCGGCCGAACTTCTCGAACCCGAACATCCAGGTGTTCGCTCAACTCTAACCATAATCATATGCACATCCAATAAATGATGAAGGGCCATTCTGGAAATTCTGCCCTTTGTGCACACAAGAGGTTAATCAATGCTGCTGCCGCATTAAAAAGGAGAATTTGACCACACACCAGGAAGTGAGAAGAACAGGAGGAAGTCAGTGTTTTGCAAAGCTGGTGTTTACAAAGTTTCCCTTCCACCTTGCCGTCATCTCAATGAGGGATCTGGCGAGCTTCACGAAACCTTCATACCGCATACAGATACTGCCACAGGGAATGGGGCACTGTTCTGTGGTCACAATGTATTACTGCACTGCCATGAGCAGCCACATGTGAAAGCCCCTGATGGCCAAGACTGCCCTTCTGGAGGAAATCCTACATATGTGCAAATGTACACATCAAAATCTCAACCACTTACATAGTTACATAGTTTGAAAAAAGACATCTGTCCATCCAGTTCAGTCTGTTATTCCTCAGCATTAATCCAGAGGAAGGCAAAAAGAACCCCTGTGAGATAGGAGACAATTTTCCTCATTTTAGGGGAAAAAATTCCTCCCCGACTCCAATCAGGCAATCAGAATAAGAGATAAGATAAGATGCCTTTATTGTCACTGTACAATACAATGTAATACAATGTACAATACAATGAAATGTTGTATATAATGAAATGTTGTAACTCCCTGGATCAATAACTCCCTAGATCAACGACCCCTCTCTAGTAGCTATAGCCTGTAATATTATTACACTCCAAAAATACATCCAGGCCCCTCTTGAATTCCTTTATTGTACTAACCATCGCCACCTCCTCAGGCAGAGAGTTCCATAGTCTCACTGCTCTTACCGTAAAGAATCCTCATATGTGATGTCACTGTGATAGAACTGAGATCACAACAATGTATAAAGTCAAAAAATTAAAGTAAAGAATCCTCCTCTATGTTTGTGTAGAAACCTTCTTTCCTCTAGACCAGGGGTGGGGAACCTCAGGCCCGCGGGATCAATTAATGTGGCCCCCGGCCACAAGCAGAAGATATAGTGAAAATGCTAATGACCACTTCCATTATAGAAGTGGCCATTAGCATGTGGGAGGCACAAGAAGATTGCACTGCACTGGCTGTCCTCACCTTCCCTGGTCTTCTTCGGGCCCCGCTCTGTGTCCTGACACATACAGCGTCCGGACATAGTGCACAAAGACAGCGTGTGGGCAAGAAGACCAGGGAGGGTAAGTGAATCTGCCAAGTGGCAGCGCTGTCCGGAGCTGGAGAGGTAAGTTTATTTTTTTTTTTATTGTCTGATCTGAGGTCTGGTTGGATGCTGGGGGGTCTGATAGGGGCTTATCTGAGGCTAATTGAGGGCGGGGAAGGTCTGATCTGAGGCTGGGGGGTCTGATCTGAGGCTGGGGAGGGTCTAATCTGAGGCTGGGGGTTCTGATGGGGCTGATCTGAGGCTAGGGAGGGTCTGATGGGGATGTGCTCTGAGGCTGGGGGTCTGATATAAGGCTGGGTGCAGCCAGCCAGTAGCGCAGGGGCAACCTGTGAGGTGCACGGTGGGCCGATGAGGGGCCAAACAATAACACAGTTCATCGGTTTACTCACGGTTAACAGAAAGCCTCCCTGGGCTGGCAGCACAGTGTTGAGGTGGACAGCATGAAATCCTCCGGGGCACGCTCTGTGGTAGGGAAGCACCAGCCAAGAAGGAAGTTGAGGTGCCCTTGATGTTAGGGGTGCTTAGGGTGCTTGATGGTATTTGTTGTGACGCCAGTACCGTTAATGGTGGTACAACCATTAGTAGTAATAATGAGGTAGACAGTGGTAAGGTGCAACTCACAACTTTTAGGCTACTTTCACACCTGCGTTCGGAGCGGATCCGTCTGGTATTTGTACAGACGGATCCGCTCCTATAATGCAAACGATGGTATCCGTTCAGACGGATCCGTCTGCATTATATTTTACTAAAAAAGTACAATTTGTATTCAGACGGATCCGTCCAGACTTTACATTGAAAGTCAATGGGGGACGGATCAGTTTGAAAAATGCACCATATTGTGTCACCTTCGAACGGATCCGCCCCCATTGACTTCCATTGTAACTCTGGACGGATCCATTTGCCTCCGCACGGCCAGGCGGACACCCGAACGCTGCAAGCAGCGTTCAGGTATCCGCCTGCTGAGCGGAGCGGAGGACAGACTGTGCCAGACTGATGCATTCTGAGCGGATCCGCATCCACTCAGAATGCATTAGGGCTGGACGGATCCATTCGGGGCCGCTTGTGAGCCCCTTCAAACGGAACTCACAAGCGGAGCCCCGAACGCTAGTGTGAAAGTAGCCTTACTGATGTTGACTTTGGTTGCAGCAGTACAAAATACAGTCTCTTGTTGGTATGAGAGATAATCTGCAAATCCACTGTTCCTAGGCTTTCTTAGGCTTGATTTGAGCTGTGGGTAAGGTGTACCTTGTTTCTGCTGATGTGCTCAGTCCTATATCTTGTCCTTTCCCTACAAGCTGAACATTGGGACAGGTAAACTCATCTGTTCCCCAGAGTTATGGTGTGGCTGCCAGAAGCTATAAGTCCTCCACCATGCGCAAAGGTGTCTGTGGCCCTAAATAATGACTCTTATCACTGATGAATTAGGAAGCTTGTTTCTATTCCAGGGAGGCAAACTCTCTCCTACTGGTCAGGGATGCAAGTCTATAGTCCGGCCACAGAAGGAAAACGCTCTTCTGCGCCTCACATCTTGGTACTACCTCATAGCGAAGTTGGCTCCACTCACTAATCTGTGTTGTAGAGTCTTCACTCTGCATTCTCTCCCACTAAATTAATCTGATCTACTCAGTGGGACACTGCATGGGGGTCTGATCTGAGGCTGGGAGGTCTGATGGGAGTCTGATCTGAGGATGGGGGTCTGATCTAAGGCTGGGGGTCTGATCTGAGGCTTGGGATCTGATCTGAGGTCTGGGGGTCTGATCTGAGGTCTGGGGGTCTGATCTGAGGCTGGGACTCAAACTTTAGTTGCCCTCCTCTGAACCCTCTCCAGCTCTGCTATGTCTGCCTTGTTCACAGGAGCCCAGAACTGTACACAGTACTCCATGTGTGGTCTGACTAGTGATATGTAAAGTGGTAGGACTATGTTCTCATCACAGGCATCTATGCCCCTTTTGATGCAACCCATAATCATATTGGCCTTGGCAGCAGCTGCCTGACACTGGTTGCTACAGTTAAAGGGCATCTGTCAGCAGATTTGTACCTATGACACTGGCTGACCTGTTACATGTGCACTTGGCAGCTGAAGGACGTCTGTGTTGGTCCCATGTTCATATGTGCCCGCATTGCTGAGAACAATGATGTTTTACTATATGCAAATGAGCCTCTAGGAGCAACAGGGGCGTTACCATTACACCTAGAGGCTCAGCTCTCTCTGCAACTGACACATGTCCTCTCATCTTTGACAGGGCCAGTTTAAATGTCATCACGCCTGTTTGGCAATGAAAGTGGAGATTTGTAGAGAGTGGCAAAATGCTATACAAAATGCTCCAGATGTAATGTGTTACATTTCCCTGCAGCGGCTTCTCAGGGGAAATAAAGCATTGCACAGTCAATGTCCATTCACATCTGTGTAAGGGATCATGTACACCACCGTGATAAGGCTGGGAAACACGGTGCATCTCCTGGGCTGACCACGGCTCCCCTGACCTGATCTGACTGCATCATAGAAATTTATGATACAGTCAGTTCCTATCTGATCACAGGTCTATTGCAGTTCACGCACATGATTATGTGAGCCCCACAATCAGATGGAGACTTGCTGTATCATAAATTACTATGATACAGTCTGTACGGGTCAAGGAAGCCATGGTTGGCCTGAGGGTCAAAGTGGTGACAGAGGGGCGCTTTTGTGTTGTATTGTATTCTATGCAAAATAATTTGATATTGGTAGTGGTCAAAGGCAGTACTGCAAGTGACAGCTGAATCAGTTTTATATATTTTATATTAATATATTATATTTGTATAATTATACAACAGGGCATACTTAATCACAGTCATGATATTTCATGATGTAATGCCCATGAATTCATTGTCTCTCACTTCACCTCCTCTTAAGATGACAACATGGGATTCTTGCAACATTTCATCCTGTTGCGGTTGTATAGTCAAAGTCTCTAGGTGGACACAGATGTGATAAATGTCAGCCAAAAGATCTCTTGGCCAAGCTTGATTGTGTGCATGGGAGGACAGTACAGACCAAAAGTTTGGACACACCTTCTCATTCAAAGAGTTTTCTTTATTTTCATGACTAAAAAATTGTAGATTCACACTGAAGGCATCAAAACTATGAATTAACACATGTGGAATTATATACATAACAAAAAAGTGTGAAACAACTGAAAATATGTCATATTCTAGGTTCGTCAAAGTAGCCACCTTTTGCTTTGATTACTGCTTTGCACACTCTTGGCATTCTCTTGATGAGCTTCAAGAGGTAGTCACCTGAAATGGTTTTCACTTCACAGGTGTGCCCTGTCAGGTTTAATAAGTGGGATTTCCTGCCTTATAAATGGAGTTGGGACCATCAGTTGCGTTGTGGAGAAGTCAGGTGGATACACAGCTGATAGTCCTACTGAATAGACTGTTAGAATTTGTATTATGGCAAAAAAAAAAAGGAGCTAAGTAAAGAAAAACGAGTGGCCATCATTACTTTAAGAAATGAAGGTCAGTCAGTCCGAAAAATTGGGAAAACTTTGAAAGTGTCCCCAAGTGCAGTCACAAAAACCATCAAGCGCTACAAAGAAACTGGCTCACATGCGGACCGCCCCAGGAAAGGAAGACCAAGAGTCACCTCTGCTGCGGAGGATAAGTTCATCCGAGTCACCAGCCTCAGAAATCGCAGGTTAACAGCAGCTCAGATTCTGAATGCACATGTCCAGCTCATCAAGAGACTGCCAAGAGTGTGCAAAGCAGTAATCAAAGCAAAAGGTGGCTACTTTGAAGAACCTAGAATATGACATATTTTCAGTTGTTTCACACTTTTTTGTTATGTATATAATTCCACATGTGTTAATTCATAGTTTTGATGCCTTCAGTGTGAATCTACAATTTTCATAGTCATGAAAATAAAGAAAACTCTTTGAATGAGAAGGTGTGTCCAAACTTTTGGTCTGTACTGTGTATATATATATATATATATATATATATAAATACAGCCATAGATCATTTTTCTGATACAGAGCTCCCAATCTTTAAATCTCCTACATAGACTGAATTAGATGATAAAATTTTAGGCAAATTCAGCCTCCACTAGGGGGTTCTCACTGTATACAGTTTTTTTCCTTTGAATTTAATGTATAAACACTACGCAGTGTGCTCCCCCTGGTGGTGGCAGAAGGTAGATAGAAAAGTTCTATGAGACTGGGATCCCCCTTGTCATATGTGTAGGCAGGGTGGATGGGCTAAAAAAAAGTCTCACCTGTTACTAGTGCCTTGTTTTCAGCTCCAAACTCCCTTCTCTTTTACTTCCAGTCCGCTCTGGACTGGAAGTGTAACGTGCTGTCTACATATATGCCACTGCTGCCTGCTAATCAACGGCTGCAGCGGTGATGTGTGCAGGCACGGCATGTGACCACTGCCATCACTGCCAGCAACAGTGACGTGTGTTGATGGCGCGTCATACTTCTGGTCCAGCGGGAAGTGGGGAAGAATGAAGCTCGTTATAGAACCAGAGGGGCGGTGACAGGTCTTTTTTTAACCCCTCACTCTCACTGCACATGTTTTTCTTATGTAAGGGATCTGGAGCTGTGTACTGGTTCCTACTTGCCCCATCCTCAGCAGGTAGGCCCATGCCCATGGTGAAGGGATGGCTAGACAATGCTGTAAAAATGAGAGAGGTAGTAAAGGACGGCTCACCTTCTAACTGATGATGTATAGGTGCTCCAAACTAGTGCTACACCCTATTCACCAAGTAGAAGAAAATTATAAAGATGGATGGGCACTCTGATAGATGGGATCACATAGATTTCAGAATTAGTCAATGGAATTTTTAATCGTAGTAAATAAAAGCAGTAGCACTACAATCAATACACATGCAGATACTAAATAAAAAAGCCCTAGAAAAAAATGCATTTCAAAAGGACATCCTTTATATAAAGCATAAAATATAAAATATATATAAAATTATATATAAAATAAAAATAAGAAATGAAAAGTTGCTTCTTCCTTTCTAAAATAAAGTACAGGATAGAATCCAAAATATCAAAAAATGCAGAGGACTCTGAAGGTGGAATGAGTCCAGATAGTTGCAGACTTGAATGGGTCCGTGAACCGTTGTCCGTGAAAAAAATAGGACAGGTCATATTTTTTTCACGGACTGGAAACACGGATCACGGACGCGGATGACAAACGGTGCATTAGCCGAGTTTTCCACTGACCCATTGAAAGTCAATGGGTCTGCAGAAAATCACGGAAAACGGAACAACGGACATGGGACACAACAACGGTCGTGTGCATGAGGCCTTACAGGAAGACCCATAGATCCTGCTTAGGGTCTCTTCGCTCACTATATGTGCCATTACATCAAGACGCCTTTTTCATCATAAGGCCAACCAGGCTGTCTGTATACTGCAACTATCTGGACTCATTCCACCTTCAGAGTCCTCTGCATTTTTTGATATTTTGGATTCTATCCTGTACTTCATTTTAGAAAGGAAGAAGCAACCTTTCATTTCTTATTTTTATTTTATATATATTTTTATATATATTTTATATTTTATGCTTTATATAAAGGATGTCCTTTTTTCTAGGGCTTTTTTATTTAGTATCTGCATGTGTATTGATTGTAGTGCTACTGCTTTTATTTACTACTATTAAAAATTCCATTGACTAATTCTGAAATCTATGTGATCCCATCTATCAGAGTGCCCATCCATCTTTATAAGGCCCCCTGCACACGAACGTGTGCTTCCCGTTACCGCATTTGCGGATCCACAATACACAGGTGCCGTTCCGTGGGCATTCCGCATCACGGATGCGGACCCATTCACTTGAATGGGTCCGCAAATCCGGAGATGCGGAATGGTACGGAACGGAAGCACGGAATGAGACCCTTACGGAGTGCTTCCGTGGGGTTTTGTCTCGTACTTCCGTTCCGCAAAAAGATAGAACATGTCCTATTTTTTTGCGGAACGGCCAGATCGCGGACCCATTCAAGTGAATGGGTCAGCGATCCGCTGTGACTGTCCCATGGAGTGTGTTCGTGCATTGCGGGCCACAGCACAACCACGGGGCGCACACGTTCGTGTGCAGGGGGCCTAATGCTGTAAAAATGTTGGGAATGCCCATTGCTGAATCTGACAGTTGCACAAACTATGTTTTGAACGTCTAAGGATACTTTCACACTACTGTTTTTGCTGGATCTGGCAGGGTCCAGCAAAAACGCTTCCGTTAGTGATAATACAACCGCCTGCATCCGTTCAGAACGGATCCGGTTGTATTATCTTTAACATAGCCAAGACAGATCCGTCATAACCACCACTGAAAGTCAATGGAGGACGGATCCGTTTTCTATTGTGGCAGAGAAAACCGATCAGTTTTTCCCAGGATGGAAAGAAAAATGCAACATGTCGCGGTCCACATGAATTTACTGTATATCTTCTGCACGTTATTACACATCCTAACGGGGTGGTTGAAGTCATTCATCAGTTGGGCGCTCCTGCAGCTTTGTGTTTTAACTAATAAAAGGTCTTTATTTCCAAGTCTACTTCCTGCTTAGTCTTCCAGTGAATATCACTATTAATAGACTCATTGTGGAAAAGGAGAAGTAGTAAGAGTGTAGTAAACACGGTACAAAGCTTGTGTAGCCGGACACCTAGGTTAATAGGGAAACAGCACAGTGATCAATGTACCTATTCAAATCAGTGCAAATATGACCGCATTTACACGTGCGCTGAAACAGCATCCGCTATATCAGTACATGAGCATCGGCCTATATCAGTATACAAGGAGCTTTACACCAATCATCCACAGAACCGTCTGCCTAATATTGTGTAAATCCCCCACACATCACCAAAACAGATCTGAACCCTCAAGACATCAACTCCGTTAGACTTCTGAAGGTGTCTTGCGGCAGCAGATCCTGTAAGTTGGTTGGTGCGGCCTCCATGGATCAGGCCTGTTTTCCAGCACATCCCACAGATGATGACTGACATCTGAGGAATTTGGAGACAAGTCATTACTTTGAACTATTTGTCATGTTCCTCATTCCTGGCCAGTTTCTGCAGCGTGGCAGGGGCATTATCCTGCTGAAGGAGGCACCTGCCATTAAAGAGTACCACCGCCATGAAGGTGGGACAATGGTTAGGTAGGTGGTCAGGGGCGGACTGGGAACTTAAAGTGGCCCTCGTTTTGTAGTCGGGTTTGTAGCAAGCAATACCATATTGTGGCACATTATACCACCCCAGCAGAGCCTAATACCACAGTCCATCCCAAAATACTGCCGCCAGCAGCACAAAATACATCCCCAAAAACTTCCACTGGCCGGCCGCCAGGAGGGCTCAGACGGCCCCCTGGGTCTATGGCCAATCCGCCCCTGTAGGTGGTACGTGTCACATCCACATGAATGTCAGGACACAAGGTTATCCAGCAGAACGTTACCCAAAGCATCAAAACTGCCTCTGCCAGCTTGCCTTTTTTCCATGATGCCATCTCTTGTCCAAGTAGGTGATACACCCGCACCTGGCTGTCCACATCAGGGGTGGACTGGCCATAGGCCCTACAGGGAAATTTCCCAGTGGTCCGATGCACAGAGGAGTCACCTGAGCCAGCTACATAACGATCTGATGATCTCATCATTAACTAATACTAGGAGCATCAGGTACTTAAAGGGGTTATCCGATATGCCCAGGCCCCTCATACTCAATCTATTTACCTGGCTCCCCGCGCTGCATGAAAACATCTGGTGTCGGGGGGGGTGACGCTAGGGAGGCTCCCCCCTGTCACCGCCTGCCATTGGCTGCTGCCCCCCCGACACCAGATGTTAACATCCGCGCACAGGGAGAAGCAGCGTCGGTGGTGCGGGGACCAGGAGCAGCGCGGGAGCCAGGTAAGTAGATTCAGTGTGAGGGGTACGGCATTTGTTAGTCTGTGATAACCCCTTTAAGCACCTGGCCAGCAGCCCTCCTGATTATAACTGTATGGCTGTCCTCAGGGCACTGACACAGTTTAAAGCCTCATGCACACGTCCGTGTTCATGCTCAAATCCGTGAGCAGGTGGTCAGTGATGCATCCGTGAAGATGTCCGTGAAGGATCCGTGTTGGGTCCGTGTGTCTGTTTTTTGCTGTCCGTGTGTCATCCGTGTTTCACTGACACTGAACAGCTGAAAAATAATTTTCAAAGCATGTCTTCCTAATGATCCGAGAAACACGGATGCTACACGGATGGCATCCATGGTTTTCACGGACCCATAGACTATAATGGACGTGATGGATCCGTGAACACGGACAAAATAGAGCATGCATCTGTGCTAAAAAAACTTTAAAATGAATGGGAACGTGTGCTGTCTGTGGAGAACACGTACAGCACGCGTCTGTGAAACACTGACGTGTGAATGAGGCTTAATACTGTAGAGGGAGTGGCAGTATTTTGTGCTTCACTGTGGTATTTGGTTCTGCTGGGGCGGTATTTTGTGCTGCACTTTACGCTGGGTTCACACCTGGAGCGCTCTGTATGCGCGATTGTATGGGCGTTTGCAATCGCGCATACAGAGACAAGCGAACGCCCATTGTCGCGCGTTCCCGAAAGTCTATGTACGGGAACGCGCGACAAGACGCCCCAAAGAAGCTCATGTACTTCTTGGGGCGTCGGGCGTTTTACAGCGCGATCGTACTCGCTGTAAAATGCCCAGGTGAGAACCTTTCCCATAGGGAAGCATTGGTTTCTCCTTGTTGAGCGTTTTACAGCGCGTAGGAACGCGCTGTAAAACGCTCAGCTGTGAACCCAGCCTTAGTAGTTGGTTCTGCATGGGTGGCATTTTGTGCTGCACTAAGGTATTGTTGTCCCTGCCTACTTGTGTTGTCTTCATTTTCTCAATTTGGCCCTGTCTACAACATTTTTTTTTGGCCACTTTAAGTTCACAGTCCACTCTTGGTCCACATGATGTAAAACTTGATCAATCGGAACAGGCCGTCTTCTTCCATTGCTCTATGGTCCAGATCTCCTGCTCACCTGAGCATTGCTGGCAGTTTCGGTGCAATGTCCTCTGTGTTCTGACCTGTCAGTTCAGAAATGAAGCCTACCAAACAGGTGCTTACTGCTTTATCTCTCTGAATAATAGAAATACAAATATAATACACGGACGGTCCGTAGAATAAAATATATAATCACCTCGGATTGATATTCCTTTAAAATGTGGTCAAGAACATAGGCTTGGGAAACAGGTGAGCTCAAGTGCTCGTGCCCCTGCCAGGCTGTCCCCCCGATGCTTTCCACTCTTGAGTGCCACTCCTGGATTTTCACGCCAAGTCGCTTTTCACTTCTGGTTCAAGAGAACTGCGCATACAGCTGGCGCATGTGCAGTAGATTAAATGAAGCTGAAGCCGGCAGAGGGATCGCAGACCACGTGCGCTCTCACGTGACATCTTGTTGCGCCTGCGCGAGAGTACAGTGCAGGGTCTGCTTGACATCAGAGGAGCTGGGAGGGGACTTCAGGATGAGGGGAGGTGCGGGGCTCAGTCAGAATGGGCACGTCTTGGCACCACTAACAGTTAGGACAGCCCCTTGGGCTCTTTTCAAAGGTAATTAGCATAAATATAAAATAGTTTTTTAAGGCAAAAAACAGCATTCATATGTCAGACACAGGCATATTTCTAACAGACCTCAGTGAACCTGTCGGCAGCTTAATATGAAAAATCGTGCTTACGGAATCCCTTAAGGCCTCATGCACAAGACCGTTTTTTTTTTAAGGTCCGCAAAAACGTGGTCCGTAGGTCCGTGATCCGTGACCGTTTTTTCGTCCGTGGGTCTTCCTTGATTTTTGGAGGCTCCATGGACATGAAAAATAAATAAAAAAATCTAAGTCAAGTCTGCCATTGAAATGATAGGAAAAAACGGACACGGATCACGGACACGGATCACGGACGCGGATGACAATCTTGTGTGCATCCGTGATTTTTCACGGACCCATTGACTTGAATGGGTCCGTGAACCATTGGCCGTGAAAAAAATAGGACAGGTCATATTTTTTTCACGGCCAGGAAACACGGATCACGGATGCGGCTGCTAAACGGTGCATTTTCCGATTTTTCCACGGACCCATTGAAAGTCAATGGGTCCGCGAAAAAAAACGGAAAACGGCACAACGGCCACGGATGCACACAACGGTCGTGTGCATGAGGCCTAAAGCTGACCATGGATGCAAGTTAGGCCATTACTCCCGCCTCCCCCATTTAGGCCTCATGCACACGACCTTTGCCCGGCCATGCCCGTATTGCAACCCGCAAGCAGTCGGTCCCCAATCTTGGAGATACGGTGTGGAACTGAGGCGCGGATCAGAAGCTCTGTAGTGCTTCTGTAGGTTTTCTGTCCATGCCTCTGCACCTCATGCACTACTTTTTTGCAGTGCGGACCGTCGAATGCAGATCGCAGTCCCCATTCAAGTAATTGGGTCCGTGTCCGCGGACGGTGGTAACACAGTCGGTGCCCATGCATTGCGGACCGCAATTTGTGCTCCGCAGCATGGGCAATGCCGGTACACATCGCGTGCATTTGGCCTTACAGGGGCTCAGGTGAGTGTGTTCTCACTAAGGAGAGGAGAATAGGTCGCTGCATGATACTATCATTGCCAGATTATCCCCCTAAGAAAAATAGGACCGGGCACTTTGAAATCCAACATACTGAAATCTACGTTGATCAGGACACCCCTTTGGTCACTGGTGGTCCCACCATGAACCTTGCTGAAGAACAGGTGCTGCTGTGCATGATGATTTTATAGTAATAATAATTTAGAGATTTCATTAAAAAATGAATAAGAGTTCTCCTATGGTCACCGTAAGAACAAAGAGGACTGGTCCGGGGGTCAGAGGATGGCCCTTAAAGAGAACCTGTCACATTGGTATTTGTGGAAAATGATTCGCATTTTTTTTGCGGCTCAGGCGTGAACCCATTCACTTCAATGGGGCCGCAAAAGATGCAGACAGCACTCCGTGGGTGGTGCTAATCAGTGACTGACAGTTACCCCTCATATATACACACTGATATAAGGAGACATGAGGGGACCGCACACTGGACTCCAGACAAAGACTGAGCAGGAATTTAAATGACTGAAAACCAAGTTAAACTGAACATTTTCCCACTTATCTATATATCAACCTGCTCAGCTCCTCCTGCCACATAAGACAAGGTACACAGGTTCCCTCTCAAACTGGTACCCTAATTTCCACGGGTTGTCTCGCTAAAAAATATTGTGCATTTTTCAAACCAGCACCTGGATCTGAATACTTTTGTAATTGTATATAATTTTAGAATAGCCACTGAGCTATTGAATAAAATGTACCAGCATAGCGCCACCTGCTGTTTGTTCTTTTTTTTTCTTATTCCTCCGTCCACCTCAGTATCATCGATGAGGCAGACGCACATGCTCAGTTCTAACCTTCAACTGTCACCAGCCGTATCTTCTGTTAGGCTCTATTCATTTCTATGGGGCCGCACGATGCGCGGCCTGGATCCGGAAATCCGGACCCACACTTCCGGGTCCGCAATTCCGATCCCCAAAAAATAGAACATGTCCAATTGCGGACAAGATTAGGTATTTTCTATTAAGATAAGATGCCTTTATTGTCACTGTACAATACAATGTAATACAATGTACAATACAATGAAATGTTGTTTGGAGCAATCCTAGATGCCATGGACAGAGGAACAAGAACTGACATTTAAACTAAAGCATTACACTAGAAAAACAAAACATTGCACTAGAAGGCATTACTATTCACAGTTCACAGCATATATATAGCAAGAGAAAAGTAGGAAGTGCTGGCGATGTGCGGTCCGCAAAATGCGGAACGCACATTGCCGGTGTCCGTGTTTTGCGGATCTGCAAAACACACACGGATGTGTGAATGGACCCTTAGGCCTCATGCACACGACCGTTGTGTGCATCCGTGGCCGTTGTGCCGTTTTCCGTTTTTTTTCACGGACCCATTGACTTTCAATGGGTCCGTGGAAAAATCGGAAAATGCACCGTTTGGCAGCCGCATCCGTGAGCCGTGTTTCCTGGCCGTGAAAAAAATATGACCTGTCCTATTTTTTTCACGGCCAACGGTTCACGGGCCCATTCAAGTCAATGGGTCCGTGAAAGAACACGGATGCACACAAGATTGGCATCCGTGTCCGTGATCCGTGGCCGTAGGTTTTAGTTTCATACAGACGGATCCGAAGATCCGTCTGCATAAAAGCTTTTTCAGAGCTGAGTTTTCAATTCGTGAAAACTCAGATCCGACAGTATATTCTAACACAGAGGCGTTCCCATGGTGATGGGACGCTTCTAGTTAGAATACACTACAAACTGTGTACAAGACTGCCCCCTGCTGCCTGGCAGCACCCGATCTCTTACAGGGGGATATGATAGTACAATTAACCCCATCAGGTGCGGCACCTGAAGGGGTTAATTGTACTATCATATCCCCCTGTAAGAGATCAGGGCTGCCAGGCAGCAGGGGGCAGACCCCCCCCCCCCTCCCCAGTTTGAATATCATTGTGCGGCCCCCCCCCTCCCCTGTTGTTAACTCGTTGGTGGCCAGTGTGCGCACCCCCCTCCCTCCCTCCCTCTATTGTTTTAATACATTGGGGCCAGTGTGCGCGCGCCCCCCCAACCCCCCCCCCTCCCTCCCTCTATTGTTTTAATACATTGGGGCCAGTGTGCGCACCCCCCCAACCCCCCCCCCCCTCTATTGTAATAATAGCATTGGGGCCAGTGTGCGCACCCCCCCCCCCCCCCCCCCATCATCGGTGGCAGCGGAGTAGAAGATTTTCATACTTACCTGGCTGCTGGCTGCTGCGATGTCTGCGTCCGGCCGGGAGCTCCTCCTACTGGTAAGTGACAGCAATGCGCCATCACCTATGGGAACGCCTCTGTGTTAGAATATACTGTCGGAAATGAGTTTCACGATGTAGCTCATATCCGACAGTATATTCTAACATAGAGGCGTTCCCATGGTGATGGGGACGCTACAAGTTAAAATATACCATCAGATTGGAGAAAACTCCAATCCGATGGTATAACAGAACTCCAGACTTTACATTGAAAGTCAATGGGGACGGATCCGTTTGAAATGGCACCATATTGTGTCAACATCAAACGGATCCGTCCCCATTGACTTGCATTGTAATTCAGGACGGATCCGTTTGGCTCTGCACGGCCAGGCGGACACCAAAATGACTTTTTTTTCATGTCCGTGGATCCTCCAAAAATCAAGGAAGACCCACGGACGGAAAAACGGTCACGGATCACGGACCCACGGACCCCGTTTTTGTGGGCCGTGAAAAAAAACTGTCGTGTGCATGAGGCCTTAAGCTGTGATGGCTACAAGGAGAGAGCTGCAGCAGAAAGGACATGCCCACTGATAAAAGGACACATCCACTGGGCTGCAGCATGAAGGACGTGCCCTCTGAGAAAGGACATGCATGTTGAGGACACACACCCTGAGCCACTAATCTGAAATAAATCTAGCAGAGCGATTGGAGCAAACAATAGGGAGATCTCTGGATCTACAAAATGTGGGGAACTGAACTGGTTCTAGCTTTGTTAGCAAGAGATTGTTATGTACAATGATGTGTGATTTTTCATTTTTGACTGTCATCATGGCATAATTCCTGCTCTGCCAACATGCACATGGTTGTCTTCAGTCTTTTGAAAGATGCACCTGCAGTTCAGAAGACGTGGCAAACGCGTGTCTAATGTAATTTGTGGTTCTTCAATCCAACCCACAATACTGTCACAAGACTATGAATCAAGATTGCAAAATTCAGGATACGGATGTCTAATTGTGGATGTCGAAGGCATATTAGCCAACTGTTCTAGATCTGCAAGTGAATCACTGACCATTGCTGAACTGACTGCTCAGATGCTGGAAGAGGAATCACATTTTTGCAAAACCTGTTCCCTTGGGTTACATCAGGAAAGGGGCAGATGGTGAAAGGGTATCTTCACAATGCAACATCTCGAACCCAGGCTTTTGAATGGTGATGGAACAGCACAATACCATATGGCTGCCCATATTACCATCAGAGGATTTGTTTCGAATTGCCATTGGCGGTTACGTCAGATTTGACATCCACTAGGCCAGAACCAGATCTAGGTCAACGGAGGTCCATCGTATGAGGGATCCACCAATGTGTCATGGATACTGTGACACATGGAAACCCTAGGCAAGTGTGAAGAGCCTAATAAACATCCCCAACAGCCAGGAGACATCTGAACGTGGTTCTTTATTGAATGCATCATAGTTCAGATTGTGGTATTTCCAAAAGTCCCCCGAGTTCTACATTTACAGAAGGATGCAAACAACATCCATGCATGATTATCTTTAGGCTTGCCTTTAAGTCTACTTTCACACTCGCGTTTTGGCTTTCCGTTTATGAGATCCGTTCAAAGCTCTCACAAGCGTCCAAAACGGATCAGTTTGCATTCTAATGCATTCTGAATGGAAAAGGATCTGCTCGGAATGCATCAGTTTGCATCA
Organism: Bufo gargarizans; assembly: GCF_014858855.1. Taxonomy (NCBI): domain Eukaryota; kingdom Metazoa; phylum Chordata; class Amphibia; order Anura; family Bufonidae; genus Bufo; species Bufo gargarizans. The sequence goes on from NC_058085.1 coordinate 42,821,535, forward strand.
GTTCAGTCTCCATTCCGCTTTTGGTGTCCATCTGATGAAACTGAGTCAAACGGATCCGTTCTGACACACAATGTAAGTCAATGGGGACGGATCCATTTTCACTGTCACAATCTGGCACAATAGAAAACGGATCCGTCCCCCATTGATTTTCAATGGTGTTCAAGACTGATCCGTTCTGAACGGATGCAGACGGTTGTATTATCTGAACGGATCCATCCATGACGGATCCGCGCAAAACGCGAGTGTGAAAGTAGCCTAAGGCCCCTTTAACACGGGCGAGTTTTCCTCGCGGGTGCAATGCGTGAGGTGAACGCATTGCACCCGCACTGAATCCGGACCCATTCACTTCAATGGGGCTGTGCAGATGAGCGGTGATTTTCACGCATCACTTGTGCGTTGCGTGAAAATCTCAGCATGTTCTATATTCTGCAATTTTTACGCAACGCAGGCCCCATAAAAATGAATTGGGGTGTGCGAAAATCGCAAATATTCGCAAGCAAGTGCGGATGTGGTGCGATTTTCATGCACGGTTGCTAGGAGATGATAGGGATGAGCCACCCCGGACCCCATTAAAGTAAATTCACTGTATTATTTTCCCTTATAACATGGTTATAAGGGAAAATATTAGCATTCTTAATACAGAATGCTTACTAAAATGTAAATTAAGGGGTTAAAAAATAAATAAAATTAACTCATCTCATCCACTTGATCGCACAGCCGGCATCGTTTTCTTTCTTCTTCTTTCAGGACCTGCAAAAGGACCTTTGATGACGACAGCGCAGGTCCTGCTGCATGAAGATAAAACATGTTATAAGGGAAAATAATAAAATCTACAGAACACCGAACCCAAACCCGAACCTCAGTGAAGAAGTTCGGGTTCGGGTCTGGGTACCACATTCAGTTTTTTATCACGCGCATGCAAAACGCATTGCACCTGCGCAATAAAACTGAACAGCGTAACGCAATTGTAGTCAAAACTGACTGAAATCGCGCGGTTTCCCGCAATGCACACGCAACGCATCCAGAGCAAATCCGGGACGCCCGTGTGAAAGAGGCCTAAGAGGTGACTTCCACCACTCGTCTGGAGCACAGCTGAGTGCACTGCAGGTCATATGAAGATGGGGAACCACAGCTGATATATGTGATTTCCCAAACTAGTTTAAACTATGTGGTCAATTTAGTTAAGTGGCTTAGAAACATTGCAAGGCTTAGTCAACCTCAACTATGGGAGCGCTGCTTATAATAAACCACTACATTCAGAAGATAATTGACGTTTACAGTAAAAAACGAGAGTGGTCAATTTATATGAGATCCACTATTATAACCTGCTAATTCCCCCCCCGCCCCCCAACTTTTATAAGGCTGGCGTTCTGATCAAAGACAAAAATTCCACTATGTGGTCACATATCAGATCTGCTTCTGTGCTCTCCACATTCTGTTTTCTTCGAACTGGAGATGAGATGACTCAGAACAGGAAACCTCACTTCTTCAAAGTGCATCTTTCTCCGCAGCGTTAGTAAAAGATGGACGAGGGGGAGAGGTCCAGACAAGAGAGTAATAAAACGCCGGGAGAGTCCACATACTCAACCAAGCAATGAGTTTCGGATGTTGTTCAAGAAGTATTGGCGGGTGCATACAGTATGGCCTCCACCACATAAAACAAAATTGCAGGTCTGGTTGACTATGTGGACCTTTGTGAATCAGCAGCAAGTCACTAAGATAACAAGTGAAATACTGGGTGGAAGGGCTGGTGTGAATGACTCCTTTCCTAGGCTTTTAAAAAATGATTTCACAAAAAAAAAAAACAACACATAAAACCCATCAAACCCTGCATTTCAACCCATTGGTGATCGGCCTGCTTTGGGCAATTTTTTTAAAAAATTTTCATCGTCGCCCTCCAAGAGCTCTAACTTTTATTTTTCCGTCAATGCAGCCCTATAAGGGTTTGTTTTTTACAGGACAAGTTGAAGTTTTTAATGGCAAAATTTTGGGTTACACATAATTAACTGATTAACTTCTATTAACTCCTCCTCAGGGGGGTGAGGTTGAAAAAAACCCCAGCAATTCAGCTACTGAATTTTTATGTTACCAATTTTGCGGCGTTAATTTTTCACCCTAAATAACTTAAGTTTATTCTCTGGGTCAGTACGATTTCAGTGATACCAAATACATAGGGCCAGATTTATCATTAGCTCAGGTCAGAATAATGGAGTGAAAAAGTCCCCAAAAAAGTCCTAAACGCTAAAACTGCGCACAAATTTGCAACTTTTTTCTGCTCTGCACTATGCTCGCCAGTTTTCTTATGTAAATGAATCTCTAGACAGATTTACTATTGGGACTATTTAAAAAAGTCGCAAAGAAGTTGCAATTTCACTCCAGTGAGGACCATGCTTATCTTATGAGACTTTTTAATAGAACATGCGACTTTTTCATATAAACGTGCAACTTTTTCGTAAAGATGTGCGACCTTTGTAAAGCTGCTTACTGACGGATAAACTGCTACCGTCAAACCACATTTATTACAGTCTTAAAGGGCCGATCATAAATCTGACTTGGCTAAAACTGACTTTAGCCATATGTTAAAGTGGAGTCAGCTGTCAGAGTCGTGATAAATCTGGCCCATAGAGTTGTTTTTTTTAAGTTTTACTACTTTGGAAAAATAAAACCCCTGTAAAAAAAAAAGAAAATGTTTTTCCACTGCAGCATCCCAAGACCCAGAACTTTAGCATTTTTCATTCTACAGAGCTTTGGGAGGGCTGGAGTTTTGTGGGACGTTTTGTAGTGTTTGTTGGTATCTTTTTGGGGTACATAACACTTTTTGATCGCTTTTTTTGGTGGCAAAAAGCAGTAATTCTGACTTTTTATTCTAAGGCGTCCAATGTGAAGGATTCATTTGTACTGCCGGTCATTATGGATGTGGCGATACCAAATATGTGGAGGGTATTTATTTTTTTTGCTATTTTTTCTATCGCAAAGCATTTTTTTTTACTTGGAGATTTTTAAAAAATTTAATAAAGCTTTCACTTTTCTTTACAGTTTATTAGTCCCACAAGGGGACTTTGACATGCAACCCTCTGATTCTATAATACACTGTACTGTTTATGCAGTACAGTGTATTATACTGTCAATACTATACTGACAGACACTATCTGAGGCCTGGAGGCCTTCAATAGGTCTCTGGCTGCCATACTCAGACATCGGCACCCTGCAGTCTCATTTGCGATGCCTGAGAGAGAAAGCATCCTCCCTCTAAACCACTTAGATGCCGTAGTTGTTATTGACCGTAGTCTCTAACGTGTTTAAAGGCCCTGGTCGGCACTTCTGGCAATCCAGGCCATTAGAGCAGGACCCGGCTATCATGTGAGAACTAGGCTCCTGCTCTCCACTGCATGGGTCGACTAAGAGATGGCAGCCTCGCCTAAGGTTCATTAGTCACCACCATGAAAAAAAGTATTGGCGGTCCCTAATGGGTTAACAAAGATCTAAATGTTTGGTTTGACAGTGGTAATCCTAACAACATAGTACATTACAGTAAATAAAGAAGAAATACATATAAAATTATATACTATAATTTGTGACACGAGCAGAGTCCATCTTCAACTTGGGCCCCAAAGTGTCTTCCTTTATGGCATATACTATCTAGGGACCTTTTCTGGATAGTATAACAGCAGAGCTGAGTCTTACAGACTCACTACATATTTTTACTTGAATTTGTTTTGTGGTCAGAGGCGTGGTTACGGGACAGGTACCTTTGTGAAAGCATCCACACCCCCCTCAATTAAACCTAAGCCGCAAAACTAAACAGGATGAACGAGGCTGAAGATGGTTTGATGTCTGACAAACAGAATTGAGCACACAGATGTTTATCTCTCACTTGCCGCTCTCGAGGACTGAAAAAAACATTACACTAAAATGAAGAAAAAAAAAAAGGTCTCAAAAACACAAGACAATCATTAGCGACTCGAATCCTAGATCCTAGTTTTCATTTGCTATTGTCATTTCTGAGCTATCTTGGTCGGGGTGACAACCTTTAATTCCCTCCTTTAGGGGTTGTCACCCAGTTTTCTGCATTGGTTACATTCCTCCGTGCTAGTTTTCTCCTGTTGCTAGGACTTTGTAAAGCCTCATGCGCACTGTGCAGGTTGTCAGAGAGATGCTTTTATGGGGGAACCGTCTGTAAACATGGCATACAATGGAGAATACCATGATTTGTAATTCTGGTAGAGATCTGACAGGAAAAGCAAAAAGTTGTCGTATTTATGAATAAAATCTAAATCACATGGAGGTAAAGTAGGGAAACAAGCCATGTGCATGAGACCGAATATTCTCTGGAGATCAGGATGAGCAGTTGGAGCTTCATTTTACATGTAGCGTTTCAAATTTAACCATGAATGAAAGCTCTATGCAGTCTATAGAGTTGGGGTGCAGACAATGCTAGAGGAAGCACAGACACTGACTGCATACTATGTACACATGAAGTATGGAACAGTAAGCTCTTGAGCTCCCCCTAGTCTTGGCTCCAGGCAGATGGAATTTTATGAACCATGGGGGGATTTACCAAGTTATGACAGTTTTCGAGCATACGTAAGTCAGAAATTTTTTGCAAGCAGCATTTTGAGCAAGGATTTTTCACTTTTTGGGATTTTAGGCTGCTGTCATCCCCTTTTGAGGTAGGTGGGGCTTATTGGAGGGGAGTGGCCTACTGGCCAGCAAATTTACTATAATTTACAACAGTTTCTGGCTCAGTTTTGCTTTCCTGTCGCATGTATTGCCATAAGTTGGTCCAAACTTATTAGGAGGCCTTTAATCAATGGTATATTGCCAGGGGCTTCAATCTAGTTACTATAAGAGGTTTCTCTACTTTATCAAACACCTGGAGTAGCTTTTTAAGGTTTGATATTCATCCTTATGGTCCACACTCGGATGATTTGATAGATAAATATACTGCTCAACAGGGGCGTAACTACCATAGCGGCATACCATGTGAATGCTATGGGGCCCAAGACAGGAGGGGGCCCAGTTGGGATCATCCCCTCTTCTAGAGGAGGTGAAAACTTGGTCAGGAGTCTACCTTCTAAAGGAACAACTTTTAGCAAATGAGGCAGTGGAAAAATATCCCAATGGTCAGTGAAAAGGGTTTAGGCGGAAACTCTTCTGTCCTGTGCGGGGGGGGGGGGTCTGGTTTGATCCCTGCTATGGGGCCCTTACTTCTCTATGTACGCCACTGATGCCCAAGTGTATTCTGCACATTGTAAATAAATTAAGACCTACAAATCCGGTGTTTTCCCCTAAGATTTACACCGAGCGGGCAATGTTTCTAGTCTGCAGACTTGGCCCGGTGCCCGCTCCTGGGAATCCTGTCATTCAGGGGTCACTATGAATGGGTCCGTTCAGACAAGGAATATAAAGCCACTTGACCCACTGTCAGGGTGAGCTTGCTTATTGTATCAAGCACGGGAAAGGGAAGCTTAATACAGTGGAGAGGAAGGCTTAATTTCCTATTGCTATTAGCTGAATGCAGGAAGGAAAAGTGATAGAGCGAACACTTCATATAATTATATATATAAAGTTAAGTGGCCATTATATTATTTAATGTGCAAGAGAAGACATTGACATAGCTTGACCAGCCATGTTACAGAGGTGGCCTGCAGCCGCGGCTGGCCTCCAGCTCCCCTGTTCGTTCTGGCGGGCCCGGCTTCCAGGGTAGCCCTGTCCTCCCATGCATGCTTGCTTTCCAGCTAAATTCTTCCCTGGCTGCCTATACGACGTGTATGCATCCTCCCTCCGTCTCTTAAAGGGCACACACTAGTCTTCACCGGCTAATGACTGCAACCTTATGGTACTTAAAGGGGTTCTTCAGGATTTTAATATTAATGTCCTATCCTCAGGATGGGTCTTTAATACCAGATCAGTGGGGGTCTGACACTCGGCACCCCCGCTGATCAACTGTATGAAGGGAAGGCGCGCGCATTGGACATGTGCCATCTCCCTTCTCTCTTCCTGTTGACTGCTGCGGTCTATGGTCTTTGCCATAGACAGCAATGGTGAACAGGAAGAGAGACAGGAGATGGCACGTGCACACTGCACGCACCATCTCCTCATACAGCTGATTGTCGGAGGTGCCGGGCTTTGGACCCCCGCTGATCTGATATTGATGACCTATCCTGAGGATAGATCATCAATAGTAACAGCCCGGAAAAACCCCTTTAAACTCTATAGCAGGCAGATGGGACTTGGATCACGGAGTAGTGTACGGTAATAGGAGCTGAATCTCGGACTCAGTTGCCATCAGTCATCTGTTGATTCACAGATCGAAGCTGAAAAGAGGTGTCTGCATATAACACGGATCTGCAGGACACCTGTGGTTCCACTAATTGATCCATTTTTTGATATGTGGGTATACTTGGGCACAAAGTATTAATGCATGGTACATTTCAATATGAAAGCTTAAGATTAAGTATAATTGCCCCACATTACTCAGTGATCCAGGTTCCATCTGTCTGCTATGGAGTTTAAATAGAAGGAGTTTTATCCCATTTTTTAATATACATATACCATTAAATATTTTTATTTTTTATTTTTAATCAACTATTCAGGCAGTGGCTTACTTAAGGAATGTTCTCCTGTTGGAAGGTGCCAGAGCAATAGGTTTCTAGTCTGCTAGTATCCTGCTAAGGTGTGCTGTATTTTGTTTGTCTGCCCATGTACCGACTTCTGCCTGTTTTCTGAATATTGACGCTCCGCTGCCTGACCTGTGCCTGATCTCCTTACTGGCTCTTCACTGCCTGTTTACTGGATTTCATGTACTCTGCCTGCCCTGACCTCAGCCAGTCACTGACTATGGTTTTGCCTGACCCCTCAGTGCCATGCACTGGTGTTTGACCCCCGTGGGTCAGTTGTCAACCAACAGAGACTACTCCAGAAACTAGTGGCCTGGTATCTCACCTGCAGCAAAGTCCAGACCGCTCTACAGTGGTTAAAGAGTGAAAACCAAGAGACTGTGAGGATAACACCCACTGTGTAACAATATATCAATTATATATATATATATATATATATATATACAGTACAGAACAAAAGTTTGGACACACCTCATTCAAAGAGTTTTCTTTATTTTCATGACTATGAAAATTGTAGATTCACACTGAAGGCATCAAAACTATGAATTAACTCATGTGGAATTATATACATAGCAAAAAAGTGTGAAACAACTGAAAATATGTCATATTCTAGGTTCTTCAAAGTAGCCACCTTTTGCTTTGATTACAGCTTTGCACACTCTTGGCATTCTCTTGATGAGCTTCAAGAGGTAGTCCCCTGAAATGGTTTTCACTTCACAGGTGTGCCCTGTCAGGTTTAAGAAGTGGGATTTATTGCCTTATAAATGGGGTTGGGACCATCAGTTGCGTTGTGGAGAAGTCAGGTGGATACACAGCTGATAGTCCTACTGAATAGACTGTTAGAATTTGTATTATGGCAAGAAAAAAGCAGCTAAGTAAAGAAAAACGAGTGGCCATCATTACTTCAAGAAATGAAGGTCAGTCAGTCCGAAAAATTGGGAAAACTTTGAAAGTGTCCCCAAGTGCAGTCACAAAAACCATCAAGCGCTACAAAGAAACTGGCTCACATGCGGACCGCCCCAGGAAAGGAAGACCAAGAGTCACCTCTGCTGCGGAGGATAAGTTCATCCGAGTCACCAGCCTCAGAAATCGCAGGTTAACAGCAGCTCAGATTAGAGACCAGGTCAATGCCACACAGAGTTCTAGCAGCAGACACATCTCTAGAACAACTGTTAAGAGGAGACTGTGTGAATCAGGCCTTCATGGTAGAATATCTGCTAGGAAACCACTGCTAAGGACAGGCAACAAGCAGAAGAGACTTGTTTGGGCTAAAGAACACAAGGAATGGACATTAGACCAGTGGAAATCTGTGCTTTGGTCTGATGAGTCCAAATTGGAGATCTTTGGTTCCAACCACCGTGTCTTTGTGCGACTCAGAAAAGGTGAACGGATGGACTCTACATGCCTGGTTCCCACCGTGAAGCATGGAGGAGGAGGTGTGATGGTGTGGGGGTGTTTTGCTGGTGACACTGTTGGGGATTTATTCAAAATTGAAGGCATACTGAACCAGCATGGCTACCACAGCATCTTGCAGCGGCATGCTATTCCATCCAGTTTGCGTTTAGTTGGACCATCATTTATTTTTCAACAGGACAATGACCCCAAACACACCTCCAGGCTGTGTAAGGGCTATTTCACCATGAAGGAGAGTGATGGGGTGCTGCGCCACATGACCTGGCCTCCACAGTCACCGGACCTGAACCCAATCGAGATGGTTTGGGGTGAGCTGGACCACAGAGTGAAGGCAAAAGGGCCAACACGTGCTAAGCATCTCTGGGAACTCCTTCAAGACTGTTGGAAAACCATTTCAGGTGACTACCTCTTGAAGCTCATCAAGAGAATTCCAAGAGTGTGCAAAGCAGTAATCAAAGCAAAAGGTGGCTACTTTGAAGAACCTAGAATATGACATATTTTCAGTTGTTTCACACTTTTTTGTTATGTTTATAATTCCACATGTGTTAATTCATAGTTTTGATGCCTTCAGTGTGAATCTACAATTTTCATAGTCATGAAAATGAAGAAAACTCTTTGAATGAGAAGGTGTGTCCAAACTTTTGGTCTGTACTGTATATATATATATATATATATATATATACACACACACAGTAAAAATACAGTATACAGACTACAATGGTCAGTGCCTTCACAATGATTCTAATGGCTCAGAGGAAGTTGAGCGGCCCTGATATCCATAAGACAATCAGCCAATCTAGCCAAGACTGGCAGGTTCAACTGAGCTTTGTTTAACATGTATGGGGACCTTTGGGGCCACACACTATAGGAGGTACAGAGGAATAACAACATCACGTACACACTTAGCCCATTTATGACATATTGCTTTTTTTAAAAACCACCCACATTCAGCTTGCTTTCCCTTCCATGTTTGTTCCCCTTTCCATCTGCTCAGCCCTACAACAATTTGTTTGCTTTGCGCAACTAGATAAGAAAGAGGGAAGTTGTAAGCTCTAGCGCCTTGTATCTGACTTTACAGGCGGCATTTACAGAGCATGATAAGGTCCCATTCACAGATCTGAGTCACTAGATTTTCCTAGTATCAGAAGACAACTCATGTTTCAACACCTATCTGCCTAAAACACTTATTGTGCTGGTAATGAGGACACCTATGGACCATCATACGCTGACTGCTTATTGCTCATGACTGCGTAAAGGGTGGATTAAGTGTATCCTAGGCCAGGGTCAGTATAACACTGCACAGTATACAGTATATAACACCCCAAAGTATATAGTGTAACACCGCACAGTATACAATATAACACCCCATACTATACCATACAAAGTATAACACGTCCATCCCCTCATAGTATATACAATACAACACCCCACAGTATTCAGTATATAGTATTTCGCAGTATACAGTATAACAGCCCACAGTATGGAGTACTCCACAGTATACAGTGTAACACCCCCACAGTATGCAGTGTATGGTATAACACCCCAGATTATGCAATACGACACTGTATGTAGTATATAGTATAATGCCTCACAGTATGCAGAATACAGTATAGCACCCCACAGTATGCAGTATATAGTATAACATCCTCTGTTACCTTTTCTGATGTAATTTCCACATAAACCTATGGCAAATTTATCCTGCAGAAACACTCCTACTGGAGGAAAAGGGACCTGTGACGACATCATCACCATGTGACCATTAACATCCGTATGTTATTGGTCACATGGCGATGATGTCATCATAGGTCCTTTCACCTAGGAGCATCATACTCCTATCTTGTAATGGGTGGCGAAGGACCCCACAGAAACATTGGGCCCAGAGCTACCGACTATTATAATCCATCATTGGCTGCGTGGCTACCTGCACAACTGCATGGCCTTTAACCATAAGCAAGTGATTGGCGATTAATTCTAGGAGTTCTCTGGTTTCATAATGATTATATTTAATCTGTCCAGAGAACCCTAAACACTGCTTATATTTGCCCCATATACCAGTTTTTCATGTCAACCCTTTCCTCCCCACGGCATCATGGCAGGATGTTTACATGCATAACTTCTTGTTTTCATCAGCTTCCTGTTGGGTTTTCTAACCAATTCCAGCATGATTTGCTCTGTAATGTTTCTTAAGGCTGACATAAAAACAGTTCTACCCTTAAAGGGTTTCTGTCATGAGAAATAACGTTATGTAGGTGACTGACATGAGCGATGTGCTAATGTCAGCAGTACATAACAGTATGTTTTATAACTCCCTGCCTGCTGCCGTTCTCTTAAAATAAAGACTTTTAAATTTGGTAATGAGCCTCTAGGTGCTATTAGGGCGTTGCGTCAGCACCTAGAGGCTCGGTCTAGGCACCCTTTGGCACGCCCAGGTCCAGTTGATTGACTTTCGAGTTCTCCTCAGTGTCCCGTAAATCCCACGCCTGTGCCGTCCCGTTTAGTATTTGGCGCAGTGAGTCAAGGACGCGTTCCTGCTGCCGGCTTCCTTCCTTCGGCGCAGTGAGGAAGCCGGCAGCAGGAGCGCGTCCTTCACTCACTGCGCCTGCGCCGGATACTAAACAGGACGGTGCAGGCAGTGGGATTTACAGGACACTGAGGAGAACTCGAAAGTCAATGAACTGGACCTGGGCGTGCCAAACGGTGCGTAGACCGAGCCTCTAGGTGCTGAAGCAACGCCCTCATAGCACCTAGAGGCTCATTAGCAAATTTTAAAAGTCTTTACTTTAAGAGAACAGGGGCAGGCAGGGAGTTATAAAGCACACTGTTATGTACTGCTGACATTAGCACATCACTCATGTCAGTCAGCTACATAACGTTATTTCTCATGAGAGAAACCCTTTTATTGGGGCGTGGGTGCAGCTATTCGGTCTGTAAGATTTTAAGTAGACTGTCCCTTTAAGCTCAGACGAGAATGCTTCTGCTAACTTTTATGTTGCATTTGATGATGCTGTTAATTGAAGTGCTCAAAAGATTGACTGCGGGATCTAATGTGAAAAATTCCTGTGGTTACCTCGGTAAACTGTAAGCACTTGACAAACCACTTAAATTGTACTCCACAGTCCACTGATGCTGATGATAACTATGGGAAATCTGAATTTCTAACAGCAGTACATATGGATAGTTCCTGCAGCCAAAGTGAGAAATTTGGATAAGGCAAAAAATATATGCATAGGGGCTCTCCCCCCTGTGACCATAGATAGGGTGAATCAATCCGACGAGCACCATATAATTTATAATTGAATAGAAAATTATTACGACAGACACCTTATGACCTATCAGCGTCCATATTATTGCTCCCAAATTGTGTGTGATAGTCTCTATTGTGTCCATTACGCCATATCTCCATAATACTATTCTTCGCTGTGGAAACATGCGTCAGCTCCGCCAGTTCTCAACTCACTATAATCAAAAAACACAGAAGAGAGGTTAAATGAACAATTAGTGAATATACCCGTTATATCACCTATAGTGATTAAAATCTCCATTATTCAATACAAAAAAACTCTGTTACCAAATATAAACCCCCATAAAAACACATACTGTATACCAAGGACAGGAACCCATATGGCCCTAAAGGTGACTTAGATTAAATTCTATATTCAACCCCTTCGGTTGTAACATATCTAAGGTATATATCCATCTCGACTTTTTTCTCCGCAAAAGGCTCCTCTCTGTCTCCACCTCTACGAAGCAGAGGCACAGAGTCAATAATCTTAAACCTCAATTGGTTAATGGCATGTCCCTTTTCTTTAAAATGTTTCGGAATTGGTAACTCCATCATCTCCTTTCTAATCGTACTTTTATGTTTATTAATTCTCTCTCTAGCCTCCATTGTTGTTTCTCCAATACAAACTAGTCTACACGGACATTGTATCACGTACACCACATAGTCTGATCTGCATGTGTATCTTTCGTTGATCTTATAAATCCCTCCATTATATGGATGGGCCAATGTATCGCCCTTCAACATATTCCCGCAGTTACAGCAACCTAAGCATGGACAGTTTCCTTTTTTCCATCCTCAGAGGCCTAATATCTGATTTTATCAATTTATCCTTCAGGTTTTTGTTACGTCTATAGGACATCAAGGGCTTCTCTTTAAATTCCTGGATATCTGGGCAACCTTTCTCCAACACAACCCAGTCCTGTCTCAAGATTTGTGCTAACTTGGGGCTCAATCCACCAAATGTGGAAACAAACTGTTTCCCCCCTACCTTTCTTCTCACTCGACATTATCTGTGTGCCAAGTCTACGCAGGAGGCCTTCCGGATATCCCCGCTGCAAAAACCTAGCATACATCTCCTCAACCCTGATTTGTAATTTCTCCTCATCTGCTACAATACGTCTAACTCTCAAAAGTTGACTCCAAGGTAGAGAGTCTATCTATGTTTTGGGTGGTTGCTCCAATAGTATAACATATTGTTTCTATAAGTTGGCTTCATAAAAATATCTGTCTTAATCCCTTCTCCTTCCACATATACCAATACATCCAAAAATTGGATTGTGACTTAGTCATGGTGAAGGATAGACCATCCATCACAATGATTAAGATAATAATAAAACTCATTCAGAGTATGTTCATCCCCTTTCCCCTCCACCAACTCAAGATGTGCTCACCGAAGTTGGACCTGTACACATACCAATCCTCGAACCGCCCCATTGGCATAAGTTGGGGCCACGCTCGACCCCATCGCCGTGCCCCTTCTCTGCCAATAGAGATCCTCCCCAAAGAGGAGAAAATTCCTCTCGAGGACAATCCCAAGCAGTCCAAGGATCAGCCATGCACAGGGTGGAGCACATCCCGAGTCGGCCAGCGCCACATCAACGGCATCCAAACCTTCAATGTGTGTTATAGATGTGTATAGTGATGCCACATCAAATGTCACCAAATAATAATAACTTACAAAAGCTACATTTCCCAGCTTCAAATCTGAGGTTTCTCTTACATAGGAGGGCGCAGCTGTGGCAAAACATCAGTTACTTTATCCAGGAAGACAGCTACTGGACTGAATATAGATCCCCTCCCAGGCACAATTGGTTTGCCAGGAGGATCCTTCAAATCTTTGTGTATTTTTGGGAGTATATATAGTGCAGGTGTAATTGGTTTCTCCACAATGAGAAATTTATTCAAATCTTCATCAATAATCCCCTTTTCATAGGCATCATTGACCTTTTTACCTATCAATTTTTGAATCTCAAACTTGTGATCCTTCACTAATTTTGTATATACCGCCTCATCTTTCAATTGTCTCCAAACCTCCATTTTGTACTTCAATGTGTCCATTTCCACAACTGCACCCCCCTTGTCCGCTTGTTTAATAGTTAATTGCTTATTCTCCATCAACTGTCTTAATGCATCTCTTTCAAATCTTGAGAGATTATGTTCGACACCCATAGATGTATATACAGCAGGGCGGTCTTTAATATTGATTGGACCCTGGGCAAAAATTTACTTATCAGTGCTCTGGGCAGCTGGGCTCAGGCTAGAAGTGGGCACCGCTCTGCAGGAAGGAGACCGGGGCTCGGTTCATCCTAGCATTACAGTGCACCCCAGAGTATGCAGTATAGCACCCTATAGTATACAGCACCCCACAGTATGCAATATAGCACCCCCACTATACAGTATACAGCACCCCACACTATACAGCACCCCACAGTATAAAGTAGAGCTGTATAGCTTCCCCTTTTGCCCCTTGTTAAAGACGGCCCTGATAATCAGCCCTCATTTCAGCCACCCTGCGGGTCACCAACTCAATGTATGATTCCACAAAGTGATTGTCCTGAGGTGGAGCAAATCCGCTCTTCAGTCTCAGACCATAATTTCTCAAACACATCATGCTCATATCATGTTGACATTTCACATTATCTCCAGGTTTATCTGCAAAAAAAGCACGTAATCTCGAAATTCCTAAAAAAAATTGTAAATCTATCTCCAACTGGAACTAGTCAACCTTCTCTATAGGACAGAATGAAAGTCCCTTATTTAACACTTTAACTTCCATGTCCGTCAGCTCAATTGAAGATCTATTTACCACCAAACTCAATTCTGAGGATTCTTCCTGGTTGTTGGTCGTGGTCTCTCCATCTGATGTTTTGGAAAATACCTGCCTCTTCTTCTCGGAGCGCCAATGTTTCCTTCTGCCCCTTCTGTTCTTCCTCCTTGGGCTGCCTCCCGACCTCCTAAAAAATCTGATCAGGTTGACTCATCTGTAGAGTCTGAATCACATGTAATAAAGCCAAATGGTGTATGTCCAAATCTTCTTCCTCTTCTCTTAACTTGAGGACCTCTCATTTGTAAAACCTTTGCCAATTGTAAACCTTACCGGTCTTATAGTCCTCCAAGTCACAATGCCACTTATCTCTTTTCACCTTTTCTGTTTCCATGCATACGTTGAGTTTTATAATACTCCAGGAGTGTACTTCAATGCAATTCAACAGTCACAGCTTTTTTACTCTCCTGCTCAAACTTTCTTTTCAACAAATCAATTGAGGGTGCACTTAAAAAGGTCACATCTCCCTTAGCTGCCCTTAGAAAGCCCTGTATATCCTCCTCAGTATATGAGTATGTGTTGATCGGTATTGTACTTGCCACTCCTGTTGTCGGGCCCAGGGAAATATTCTCCCCCATTTCAGGATTCCCCTTGTGCACGTCCTCCAAGTCAAGTACCAGGGAAATTTAGTTTCACCATTTAATATAATACATCTCTTACAAAAATGAACATACACATCTATATATAAAAAAAATATATATTTTTTTAAATCTCTGAAATAAAAACAATATCTGGTGGCAATGTTAGGAAAAATGCACGTATGGTAGATCTATTGATGGTAGTGAACTATATATTATAAGTTATTACTACATCCATACAATTATCAAAACATTGCCACATTGGATGTTATACTTCAGCAATAGTATTGTAGATGTAATGCACAGCACTGTTCAAGGTATTATCTTCTTCCGATATGATGACACATTTATATATGCTGGTATACAATCTATAATATCCGCAAATGATTTCCCTCCTAAAAAGGTGGTTATCTCTTTAAAAAGTAGTTAATATTCGTGTTAACTGTGGATTCATTTACTACATTAGTTATAACAATATTTGTGTAACTAATGTAGTAAATTAATCCACAGTTAACACGAATATTAACTACTTTTTAAAGAGATAACCACCTTTTTAGGAGGGAAATCGTTTGCGGATATTACACCCTCACCTAAAGAATTATTAGGAACACCTGTTCTATTTCTCATTAATGCGATTATCTAGTCAACCAATCACATGGCAGTTGCTTCAATGCATGTAGGGTTGTGGTCCTGGTCAAGACAATCTCCTGAACTCCAAACTGAATGTCAGAATGGGAAAGAAAGGTGGGCTACAACAGCAGAAGACCCCACCGGGTACCACTCATCTCCACTACAAATAGGAAAAAGAGGCTGCACGAGCTCACCAAAATTGGACTGTTGAAGACTGGAAAAATGTTGCCTAGTCTGTTGAGTCTCGATTTCTGTTGAGACATTCAAATGGTAGAGTCCTATATTTGGCGTAAACAGAATGAGAACATGTATCCATCATGCCTTGTTACCACTGTGCAGGTTGATGGTGGTGGTGTAATGGTGTGGGGGATGTTTTCTGCGCACACTTTAGGCCCCTTAGTGCCAATTTGCCATCGTTTAAATGCCACGGGCTACCTGAGCATTGTTTCTGACCATGTCCATCCCTTCATGACCACCATGTATCCATCCTCTGATGGCTACTTCCAGCAGGATAATGCACCATGTCACAAAGCTCGAATCATTTCAAATTGGTTTCTTGAACATGACAATGAGTTCACTGTACTAAAATGGCCCCCACAGTCACCAGATCTCAACCCAATAGAGCATCTTTGGGATGTGGTGGAACGGGAGCTTCGTGCCCTGGATGTGCATCCCTCAAATCTCCATCAACTGCAAGATGCTATCCTATCAATATGGGCCAACATTTCTAAAGAATGCTATCAGCACCTTGTTGAATCAATGCCACGTAGAATTAAGGCAGTTCTGAAGGCAAAAGGGGGTCCAACACCGTATTAGTATGGTGTTCCTAATAATTCTTTAGGTGAGTGTAGATTGTATACTAAGTTTCACTTGGTATTACGTTCATCAGAGGTGGTTGTCCCCTTCATGCAAAGATAAGTGTTAACAATGGCTAAAATTAGTTGGTTAATTGTATTATCTGCATAAATATTCTTATCAAATGTCACTGAGTTGTTACTGTGTCCATTTCATCCACTGTTCATTAGATCATAACAGTAGAAATATTGTATCTCTTAAATATCAATCTGTAACTGCCGCTACACCGTGGCGATCGATACCTTGGTATCAATTGCCTCTTTCCTGAAGATAGCTCAGATCGCAATACCTCAACTCCCGACAGCACTGTATGTATTCCCCGAGGATGGTACCTGGCGTCCCACGTGGTTCTGTGGCTTGGAGCTCGGCGTCCCACGTGGTTCTGTGGCTTGGAGCTCAGTGTCCCATGTGGTTCTGTGGCTTGGAGCTCAGTGTCCCACGTGGTTCTGTGGCTTGGAGCTCGGCGTCCCACGTGTTCCTATGCGCTGACTTCAGGTTTCTCAGTCCTGTAGCTTGTTGGGGGATTGTGGGAGGAGGACTTAATAGTCGGTACTGCGCTTCTCCTGTCTTTTGATAGAACGATGTTTTAACATATATCCATGGATATTTCAAAGTGGGTCAAGAGGTTTACAGGTATATGTCTCAAACCAGAGATTTCAGAGATTTTAAATTTTTAATTATTATTATTTTTTTTATATATAGATGTGGATGTTCATTTTTGTAAGAGATGTATTATATTAAATGGTGATTTAAAGATACGTTCTCTCTGGATGGTTTCAGATGAAGAGTGCCTGAGAAATTTGGATAATAACACGATTTTTAGTAACTGCATTCTAGGTGTTGAAGCTAAAGGTATTAGGTGAGAATTACAATGTCGCAATGAATCTGCTTTCTCTCAGGACATGCCTTAAAATGCAGAACACATCCTGCACTGAGGACAGGATTCAGCATGCGCTGGAGAGGTGTCTGCACGGGCTCAGCAGGACACCGGGATCTTCTTCCTCGTGGACAGGTAAGATCACTGCAGCTGCTAATAGGACAGCATCATATTCATGAAATAGTACATGATGTGACGCTTCTCCTCAAATATGAGTGTATAACCTGAAAAGATCTCACAGAGGCACGGGATGTGGTGTTTATAAAGTATGATCTCTGATGTAAACTTCTATTTTATCCTCAGAAACGGCACGACTCCTTTCCATGGACTGTGTACAGTATTACAGCTCATTTAAAGGGGTTGTCTCACTTCAGCAAATATCATTTATCATGTAGAGGCAGTTAATACAAGCCACTTGCTAATGTATTTTGACTGTCCATATTGCTTCCATTGCTGGCTGGATTCATTTTTCCATCACATTATACACTGCTAGTTTCTATGGTTACGACCACCATGCAATCCAGCAGCGGTGGTCGTGCTTGCACACTGTAGGAAAAAGCTATGGCCTCTCTGGTGGGACTGCACATAGGCTAGTGCTTTTTCCTATAGTGTGCAAGCATGACCACCACTGCTGGATTGCAGAGTGGTCATAACCATGGAAAAGAACAGTGAATGTGATGGAAAAGTGAGTCCAGCCAGCAAAGGAAGAAATATGGATAATAACAATACATTAGTAAGTGTCTTGTATTAACTTCCTCTACATGATAAATGCTATTTAACTCAAAGGGGTTGTCCTCGCACTAGATATCAATGACCAATACTCAGAATAGGTCATCTACATCAGATCGATGGGTTACAACAATCGGCACCTCCACCGATCAGATGTTCTCAGGGGCCCCTGATGCCAGAAATAACAGCAGACACAGCCAGAAGCAGAACGATTTGTCCACTGCGTGGTGGTCGGGCCAGGTTGCTGCATTCACTTGAGCTCAGCTCCGATTTACTGGACTATGGTGGCACAGATCACCCATAGGCTCCCATTTTAACAAAGTGTATACTGCAGGGTATATATAGTATATTATTTTATTTTTTCCGTGGGATGCCACTGTGTGGAACAGAGCAGAAATTGTGTAAATCCATACAGGTGAAACAAATAGATATACTGTACCAATGGAGGCCATAATAGTAAATGGGGGCCTATGGATATGGACACCGGGTCGGAAGCTTTCTCGATGTACATAGAAAAAAAGACACTGCAGTTACAGTAAATTCAGCCTTAACTTTAAAACTAAGGGCGTCAATGTCTCTGTGCCCGGTTCACCAGTCTGACTGGGAAGGACTGCATTCTGCTAGGGGTGCTGCCACACGGTCATGTTTTCTGGTGCCGTTTTTTAAGCCCAAATCAGGTGTGGATCATAAAAGGAGAGATATTATTAATTATTACTTTTTTTTCAATTCACTCCCGATTTTGGTTTCAAAAACTGCATTAAAAAATGGAACTTGGGGAGCACCCCAAGTAACGTATTTCATTTGTGTAAATTAATCTCACGCCGCACTGCAGGTTATGATGTGTGACAGCGCTCATTCACCGTTCTAATCGCTCTTCTCTTCTCTTACAGCTGGGCTGTGTCTTAATTACTGGAGTTTAGCAGAGCTGGTCAATCGCGAGGCCGCCAATCACATTATACTGGCTGAAAAAATCCTGGAAAGGACCAGAGAGGTGAGGGATGATTTATATATCTTATTAGAGGTTATTCATGTCTGTTCCAACCTCAGCTGTCTTCTTAATCATCAGCTAGAGAAGGGAATAGGGGTGGCAGAACTTTAGTAACTCTAAGTATATGGAGAAATCTCATAGACCTGCATTTTGTCTTGTGCTAATAAATGTAAGACAAGGAGTACAGCAAAGTGTACACAACACAAGAGCCTGTTTACACCAGATTCACAAAAGAAGAGGGGTACTTTACACCAAATGATGGCTCAGATCGGAAAGATGACATCACTAGTCACATATCTTCTGGAGGATGACATCACTAGTCACATATCTTCTGGAGGATGACATCACTAGTCACATATCTTCTGGAGGATGACATCACTAGTCACATATCTTCTGGAGGATGACATCACTAGTCACATATCTTCTGGAGGATGAGGTCACTAGTCACATATCTTCTGGAGGATGAGATCACTAGTCACAAATCTTCTGGAGGATGAGATCACTAGTCACAAATCTTCTGGAGGATGAAATCACTAGTCACATATCTTCTGGAGGATGACATCACTAGTCACATATCTTCTGGAGGATGACATCACTAGTCACTTATCTTAGGGAGGATGACATCACTAGTCACATATATTCTGGAGGATGACATCACTAGTCACATATCTTCTGTGACATCACTAGTCACATATCTTCTGTGACATCACTAGTCACATATCTTCTGGAGGATGACATCACTAGTCACATATCTTCTGGAGGATGACATCACTAGTCACATATCTTCTGGAGGATGACATCACTAGTCACATATCTTCTGGAGGATGACATCACTAGTCACATATCTTCTGGAGGATGACATCACTAGTCACATATCTTCTGGAGGATGAGGTCACTAGTCACATATCTTCTGGAGGATGAGATCACTAGTCACAAATCTTCTGGAGGATGAGATCACTAGTCACAAATCTTCTGGAGGATGAAATCACTAGTCACATATCTTCTGGAGGATGACATCACTAGTCACATATCTTCTGGAGGATGACATCACTAGTCACTTATCTTAGGGAGGATGACATCACTAGTCACATATATTCTGGAGGATGACATCACTAGTCACATATCTTCTGGAGGATGACATCACTAGTCACATATCTTCTGGAGGATGACATCACTATCTAGTCATCTTCGGAAGGATGAGATGACATCAGCATTATCAATTCCAGATTTAACAACAGAGAAAAAAATGTTCATGCTTTCTTTCTTATTTTTTTTGTGTATGATCATCTCAAAGGGAAAAAGTTTCACCTTGTAGTCACATATGAATGGAACTCCACTTGCAAAGGGGTCAGGTTGTTTGGAAAGTGTAGAAATAAAAGCAGATGTAAGCTCATATAAAATTTGCAGCAAACTCAAACTTTATCTTACATATATATATGGATTTTAGTCTCTCTATAGGAGAACACAGTACACATTTAAGTGCCATAGCTTGGAGTAGCTCTTGCAGCTCTGCTCCACTGTATTTCTCAAGCTCTGATGGGAAGTCTTCATACTCTTCCTCCCCCTGTCCAAGTCAAGTGTTGCTGCAGCATAGGCTCCTCTTCACTGCTGCCTCATCTTCCAACAGACCCAGCTTGTCTCAGAGATTATAACTACTATAATACTGCCTCTTATGTACAAGAATATATCTACTATAATACTGCTCCTATGTACAAGAACATAACTACTATAATACTGCTCCTATGTACAAGAATATATCTACTATAATACTGCTCCTATGTACAAGAATATAACTACTATAGTACTGCTCCTATGTACAAGAATATAACTACTATAATACTGCCTCCTATGTACAAGTATATAACTACTATAATACTGCCTCCTATGTACAAGAATATAACTACTATAGTACTGCTCCTATGTACAAGAATATACCTACTATAATACTGCTCCTATGTTCAAGAATATATCTACTATAATACTGCTCCTATGTACAAGAATATAACTACTATAATACTGCTCCTATGTACAAGAATATAACTACTATAATACTGCTCCTATGTACAAGAATATAACTACTATAACACTGCTCCTATGTACAAGAATATATCTACTATAATACTGCTCCTATGTACAAGAATATAACTACTATAGTACTGCTCCTATGTACAAGAATATAACTACTATAATACTGCTCCTATGTACAAGAATATAACTACTATAGTACTGCTCCTATGTACAAGAATATACCTACTATAATACTGCTCCTATGTACAAGAATATATCTACTATAATACTGCTCCTATGTACAAGAATATAACTACTATAATACTGCTCCTATGTACAAGAATATAACTACTATAATACTGCTCCTATGTACAAGAATATAACTACTATAATACTGCCTCCTATGTACAAGAATATAACTACTATAATACTGCTCCTATGTACAAGAATATAACTACTATAATACTGCTCTTATGTACAAGAATATAACTACTATAATACTGCTCCTATGTACAAGAATATAACTACTATAATACTGCCCCTATGTACAAGAATATAACTACTATAATACTGCCTTCTATGTACAAGAATATAACTACTATAATACTGCCTCCTATGTACAAGAATATAACTACTATAATACTGCCTTCTATGTACAAGAATATAACTACTATAATACTGCCTCCTATGTACAAGAATATAACTACTATAATACTGTTCCTATGTACAAAAATATAACTACTATAATACTGCCTCCTATGTACAAGAATATAACTACTATAATACTGCCTCCTATGTACAAGAATATAACTACTATAATACTGCCTCCTATGTACAAGAATATAACTACTATAATACTGCTCCTATGTATAATAATATAACTACTATAATACTGTTCCTATGTACAAGAATATAACTACTATAATACTGTTCCTATGTACAAGAATATAACTACTATACTGAACTGGGAATTGAACTGAATGAAACTGATATAATGAGAATACATGCACACTCCCATGGCTTTTCAAGGTGCATCAGAGTGCAAGAGCACACATATAAAGTCCTTACTCAGTGGTATTTAACTCCAAAGCAAATGTTTATTAGGGGCATGAGACAGGACGACAAGTGTTGGAGATGTTTGGAGGATGCAGGGACTCTATCCCACATCTTCTGGTACTGCCCTAAAATACGGCCATATTAGGAGGGGGTCTTATCCTCTATTCAGAAGATAACAAAAGTCACTATAGACGTGCCTCCTACCCTTGTGCTCCTGTGGCTCCCAACTCCCTCTTTCTCTCCCTCTAAAAGGTGCTTGACCACCCAATTGCTCCAGGCCGCGAGACTGCTTATCCTGCAGCACTGGCTGTGTACGGAACCCCCCTCTGTGGAGGCATGGCTGAATAAAGTAGACCATATCTGCCGTATGGAGGAGCTGGTGAGTTGGGAGGACAGGAACCACAATAAATATGTCAAGCTGTGGACACCATGGCTCTTATTTAGAGACGAGGTATCTGGGTCTCATAGAAGTGATAATCCAGAAGCCCACTAAGAGGTGCGGTACTCACGCATTATTGTCAGGTAGTCTAGAACATGTCAGAGCCATTGTAGCATAGTACCTGCTTATATGATTAAACTTCATTTTGCACTTTATTTAACTGATGTGCTACATATGTACAAGTGTCATGGACGGATTGTTGTTTTCAATTTTCCCTTTTCTCCTTCCCTCCCCCCCTCACCCATTCCTTACCCTCCCTGATTTTTCCTCCCTCCTGTTCCTCTACTCTTTGTGATATTATGTTCACTAGACATGCTACAAGATGGGTGTACATTGTAAGGGCTCATAACTGCCATATTGTATTAGCACTATGTGATGTGGTTATATTGTCTGTATCTGCACAATGGGTATCTTTGCTGTCCTGTTATCTTTGCACGGAACTCTGTCAAGCCCATGTTCACAGTCTGATATGTATGTTCTAAACGATGTACGCTATTGATCATCATTATGTCTATATCACTACATGTTGATGTAGTATGCCTTTTTTGCCATTTTCTCAATAAAAAGAAAATTTTCAAAGAATATAACTACTATAATACTGCTCCTATGTACAAGAACATAACTACTATAATACTGTCTCCTATGTACAAGAATATAACTACTATAATACTGCCCCTATGTACAAGAATATAACTACTATAATACTGCCTCCTATGTACAAGAATATATCTACTATAATACTGCTCCTATGTTCAAGAATATAACTACTATAATACTGCCTCCTATGTACAAGAATATAACTACTATAATACTGCCTCCTATGTACAAGAATATAACTACTATAATACTGCTTCTATGTACAAGACTATAACTACTATAATACTGCTCCTATGTACAAGAATGTAACTACTATAATACTGCTCCTGTGTACAAGAACATAACTACTATAATACTGCCTCCTATGTACAAGAATATAACTATTATAATACTGCCTCCTATGTACAAGAATATAACTACTATAATACTGCTCCTATGTACAAGAATATAACTACTATAATACTGCCCCCTATGTACAAGAATATAACTACTATAATACTGCCTCCTATGTACAAGAATATAACTACTATAATACTGCCTCCTATGTACAAGAATATAACTACTATAATACTGCCTCCTATGTACAAGAATATAACTACTATAATACTGCCCCCTATGTACAAGAATATAACTGCTATAATACTGCCTCCTATGTACAAGAATATAACTACTATAATACTGCTCCTATGTACAAGAATGTAACTACTATAATACTACTCCTATGTACAAGAATATAACTACTATAATATTGCTCTTATGTACAAGAATATAACTACTATAATACTACCTCCTATGTACAATAATATAACTACTATAATACTGCCTCCAATGTACAAGAATATAACTACTATAATACTGCTCCTATGTACAAGAATATAACTACTGTAATATTGCTCTTGTGTACAAGAATATAACTACTATAATACTGCCTCCTATGTACAAGAATATAACTACTATAATACTGCTCCTATGTACAAGAATATAACTACTATAATACTGCCTCCTATGTACAAGAATATAACTACTATAATACTGCCTCCTATGTACAAGAATATAACTACTATAATACTGCCTCCTATGTATAAGAATATAACTACTATAATACTGACTCCTTTGTACAAGAATATAACTACTATAATACTGCTCCTATGTACAAGAATATAACTATTAGGGGGGCGGAGCTTGACCGGCCGCATGTGAAGAGAGCTCTCCTCTCCACAGCCCTATAAAGTGGTTTATCTCGCACCCTAATTGCTCAAAGATGGGGAAAGTTGGCAGATACTTGCCCAAAGACAGAACCGAACCCCTCAAGCAAGATCGAGGGCCCTCCGATATGGAGAAATACTTCAACAAGAGGACTACAGCTACGGCATCAGAGCGACCTAAGATGGCGCCGACAGACCCGGATGAGACGTCGAGAGAGCTGATAGCCCGTACACTGAGGGTTCCCTAGGCTCGCAGGCTGAAGCAACAGAACCTATCTCTAAAAAGTTCCTACAGCAAGCGCTCACATCGGCATTATTCCCGGTGATGCAGGAGCTAAATGAAATCAAAGGGGACGTTAAGCATATCGGCCATAGAGTGGAGTGACTCGAGCAAACACAGAGAGCCATTTTAGAACATGCCCGCACATTGGGTGATAACTCCTCCGCATACCTGTCCTCCCTGGATCACGCTTACGCCCTGATCGAAGATCAGGAAAACAGGAGCAGGCGAAAGAATGTGCGCTTTAGAGGCCTGCCAGAGACGGTGTCACATGAAGAGCTGCCTGCTGCAGCGGCCGGCATTTTTGAATCTCTACTAGGCCCTGAGAGCGCTTCAGCGGTCACAATCGAGCGCATTCATCGCTCTTTGCGCCCTAAACCCAAGGAGGGTGATCCCCCTCGTGATGTAGTCTGTGGACTTCTGCGCTACATGGATACCGCTGCATTATTCAAGGCGGCCAGAGAGAAAGGGGACATTCAGCATGATGGGGCCAAGATCCTGTTATTCCAGGACCTCGCGCCTTCTACCCTAAGCAAGAGAAGAGCCCTACGCCCAGTTACAGAAATCCTACGGCTGAACAGAATCCCGTTCAAGTGGCTTTTCCCTTTTGGCCTTACGTTTTCTAAAGATGGCAGGAGGTGCACCATACGGATCCCCAGTGACCTGCCGGCGGCGTGGGAGCTGCTTAATACTACGCCACAAGACATACCATCATGGCTGCCCTCAGCGGACACTGGAGTCCCGCTCCCAGAACTCCCTGAATGCTCCAGATGGTCAAGAGTAACCCCAAGAAAAGGATCGGGATCCAAACAGATTTACCTGAACTGTCGCTGCAGGTCGTATGTCTCCTTCTTCCACAAGGGCCTCCTAAGTTCTGTTTTCTTAAGGGGGCACCTTTGTTTGGCAGGACTGCAGCGCCTTAGATGTGACCGGTGCTCGTTAGCACGCGGCCGGTGGTTAACTAAGCGACTGCCATAGTTGTTATTTCAGTGCTATATGATCCCTTAATTTCACCGGGAGATATCGATATACATACTCTAGTTCTAATACGAGTTTATTGAAATGTATGGGCCCGTATCTGTGAATAAGGGGTTAATAGATTTGCCGACATAATCTTGAGCACACTTTATAGGGGTAGGGAATTCAAATTTGTGGCTTCAGGAGCAGTATCGACTGACACTGTGCATGTTGGTCTGCTCTCATCTAGTCACCGGAGGTCCCTATGCCCTGTTCTGGTGTCTTTCCACCTCATGTGAGTTACTCTTGTGTGGCCTGCTACACATGCTGTCCACGTTGGCGACAGATCATCAGTGGGTCTCACTTGTCGCAGGAAAATACCAGAATTTTCTGAGTTATGTACCCAGTTTACCTGTCCATGCTCACATATTTTAATGCACATGTGTATATGCGTAAATTGATGTACCGATGGCTACAGTGAATTGTACCTCGTTTAATGTGCGGGGCTTTAACACCCCTCAGAAACGCTCGCTGGTGATCCGACTCCTGAAGAAGCGACACACTGACGTTTGTTTCTTCCAGGAATTGCATTTTAAAATGGGCCATGTCCCTAAACTCTCTCAGTCCTACTTTCAGCATTGGTTTGTCATCGCTCATGCCAAGGCTTCCAGGGGTGCGGTATTCGCCATATCTAGGGGAGTTCCATTCTCCCTCATTGCATCTCTGGCCGACCCAGAAGGTCGCTACATGTTTGTAAAAGGTAAGCTGGGGACGGTCTTAGTGACATTGGCGAGTCTGTATAGTCCTACTAGGGGGCAGGGTCCATGGCTGGAAACAACCCTAAATAAACTGGCATCATTTGCAGAAGGCGTATGGCTGGTAGGGGGAGACTTTAACGTCGCCTTGAACCCCTTGGTAGATGCGTCCGATCATTCCTCCCAATTGACCCACGTAGCTTTAAAGGGTTTCTACCACTTGCATATCACATATTTGGTGATCAGACACTAGCGATCCGCTAGTGTCTGATGTAGCTTACAAGCTAATTATTACCTTAATCCGTTCGGCCCATACCTCAAAAAAAGCACTTATATCTTTATGCAAATGAGCCTCTAGGTGCTATGCAGGCGTTTTTCCAGCACCTAGAGGCTCCGTCTACCTTGCAGTTTGCCGCCCATCGCCTCGCTCCAGCACGCCCATCTTCAACTCTATTCGATCCTCCCCCTGCTTCTGCCTTCCGAAATCTCGCGCCTGTGCCGTTCGTCGCGGCATTCGGCGCAGGCGCAGTCAATGTCTGACCGCTCCGTGCTCAGACATTTCCACTGCGCCTGCGCCGATGACATCGGCGCAGGCGCAGTGGAAATGTCTGAGCACGGAGCGGTCAGACATTGACTGCGCCTGCGCCGAATGCCTCCGAATGCCGCGACGAACGGCGCAGGCGCGGGATTTCTGAAGGCTGAAGCAGGGGGAGGATCGAATACGGTAAGAGATGGGCGTGCTGGAGCGAGGCGATGGGCGGCAAACTGCAAGGTAGACGGAGCCTCTAGGTGCTGGAAAAACGCCTGCATAGCACCTAGAGGCTCATTTGCATAAAGATATAAGTGCTTTTTTTGAGGTATGGGCCGAACGGATTAAGGTAATAATTAGCTTGTAAGCTACATCAGACACTAGCGGATCGCTAGTGTCTGATCACCAAATATGTGATATGCAAGTGGTAGAAACCCTTTAAGCAGGATAAATAAGCACATAGCGGGAGCTCAGTTGCTAGACACATGGCGATTGATTCACTCTAGAGATCTAGACTACACATTTTTTTCAGCCCCACATAGGGTCTATAACAGATTAGACTATGTCTTTATTTCCAATTGTCACGCAGGGCTAGTGAGTAACTCCACCATTGATCCCATGACAGTTTCTGATCACTCTCCAGTCACGACATCCGTGGTGTTCTCTGATCTGCCTCAGCGCTCTAGACAATGGAGACTTAATGAGACTCTACTGGATGATGCAGAAGAGGTGAGGAATATAGAGATTAAGCTGCAACAGTTTTTTAAGGAAAACATCACGGATGACGTTTCTATTGCTACTGTGTGGGAAACGCACAAGGCTGTCATTAGAGGCCAATTGATTGCACTTGGTAGTCAGAAGAAAAAGGAAAGGTTGGCAACCTTCCATTCTTTGATTGAGAAGATCTCGATCCTGCAATCCCTACATAAAAAGTCTAAATCTATAGAGGCCCAATCGGATCTTAAACTCGTGAGAATAAAGCTAAAGGATCATCTCAACTACCACCAGGCTAAATCCTACCAATATGCCCAATTCCGTTTTTACGCTCACGGGGATAAAGGTACTAGGCTTATGGCCTCGCTCCTTAAACAGAGGAAAGACACCTCTTATACACGGAATTACGGATAAGACTGGTCAACTGAAGCATAAAACCTCGGACATTGCGACGGAATTCCAACACTTTTATAGCCAACTTTACGGTTTGAAATGCGCGGAAAACGACACAGAATCGGATGTAGCACTAGCGGCTGATGCGTTTCTGTCCAACCTCACATTACCTACACTCAAGGCTGAAGAGAAGGAGCGGCTTCTTGCACCAGTCACTAGGGAGGAATTAGCCGTTGTACTAGGCTCTATGCTTTTGGGGAAAAGTCCCGGGCCTGATGGGTTCTCGGTGGGGTATTATAAAAAGCTATCAACTACCCTAATTCCACATATGACCGCCTGATGTAATTCCCTGCTAGACGGCTCTACCCTTCATAGACAATCCATGGAGGCGACGGTCACAATTCTCCCGAAAGCAGGGAAGGACCCCAACCAGTGCGGTAGTTATAGACCGATTTCGCTCCTTAATGTAGATAAATATGGGCCAAAGTTTTGGCTTCCCGTCTTGCTCCATTACTGCCCAGACTGATCCATCCTGATCAGTCGGGGTTTGTCCCCGGGCGAGAGGGCAGTCAAAATTTGTGTAGAGTGATCTCAGCGATGCAGCTAGCTAGGAGAAGGGGAGTCCCACTAGTGCTACTGGGTGTGGATGCGGAAAAGGCCTTCAACAGGGTGAGATGGAGCTACATGAGGAAAACACTACATAAATTTGGCATTCCTGAAAGATTTCAAGCTGCCATTATGTCCCTATACCACGATCCCAGTGCTCGTATTAGAATAAATGGAACATTATCTCAGCCTTTCCCGATTACGAATGGGACCCGTCAGGGCTGTCCTCTGTCACCTACATTATACATCATGGTTATGGAGACGTTATTACAAGCCATACGGGAACACCCTGGCATAAGAGGCATCAAAGTCCATGATAGCTCCCCTGAATTCGTAACTGCTGCGTATGCGGATGATCTTTTAGTAATGCTCACCAACCCTGTCGAGGCCTTTCCGCATCTTCTATCCCTTTTTAAGCAATATGGGAGGATTTCCAATTTTAAAGCCAATTACACAAAGTCGGAGGCTATGAATGTCTCAGCACCAAACAAAATGATCTCATTACTGAAGGATACAACACCGTTCATTTGGCAGAGCTCACATCTTTCCTATCTAGGGATTAAGCTACCTGCTAGGTTGGACCAAATATTCCCTCTGAACTACAGCCCCTTACTTAAAGATATGCAGAATCAACTTCACTCTCTTAAAGTCCCTTATGTGTCTTGGATGGGCAGGAAGAATCTTTTAAAAGCATTCATCATGCCCAGACTCCTTTACGTGCTTCAAATGTTACCCATTTTTCTCCCCATGTCCTTTTTTAGTAAGGTTAAGAAGCTTTTTAGGACATTCTTGTGGGGGGGGGGGGGGGGGGGGGGGGCGCTAGGATAGCCCATAGTAGACTAATACAGAGAAGGAACACAGGGGGATTTGGGCTGCCAGATGCGCACCTTTATTATCAAGCGATACATCTGAAAATGTGGATACATCTGCACGCCTCTAAATGCCAAACCTGGGGTAGTGAATTAGAGCTTGCTCAACTCTCATCAGTTCAGAGGGCGGGTCTTTGGGGCCTCAACACTTCCAACCTCAGGTCGCAGGTGTTACTAGGAGGAACGGCCTCAGTGATACAGCAGTTAAACAAGACTCATAATTAGAGTTGAGCGAACACCTGGATGTTCGGGTTCGAGAAGTTCGGCCGAACATCCCGGAAATGTTCGGGTTCGGGATCCGAACCCGATCCGAACTTCGTCCCGAACCCGAACCCCATTGAAGTCAATGGGGACCCGAACTTTTCGGCACTAAAAAGGCTGTAAAACAGCCCAGGAAAGAGCTAGAGGGCTGCAAAAGGCAGCAACATGTAGGTAAATCCCCTGCAAACAAATGTGGATAGGGAAATGAATTAAAATAAAAATTAAATAAATAAAAATTAACCAAAATCAATTGGAGAGAGGTTCCATAGCAGAGAATCTGGCTTCCCGTCACCCACCACTGGAACAGTCCATTCTCAGATATTTAGGCCCCGGCACCCAGGCAGAGGAGAGAGGTCCCGTAACAGACAATCTGGCTTCATGTCAGCAGAGAATCAGTCTGCATGTCATAGCAGAGAATCAGGCTTCACGTCACCCACCACTGCAACAGTCCATTGTCATAAATTTAGGCCCAGCACTAGTGTTGAGCGGCATGTCCCATATTCGAATTCGCGAAATTTTGTGAATATTCGAAAGAATATTCGTAAAATATTCGCGATTATTCAAATTCGTTATTATTTCGCATATGCGATAATTCGAATTATCGCATAATACATATGCTATGCAAAATTCACATGTGCGCTAATGAAATCGCCTTACGAAGATTCGCAACTCAATTCAATCACTAATGTATGAATGCAATGCCCTTTGCCTCTGTTCTGGGACAAGTGTAGATATTCGCATGTGCGCTAATAAAATCGCCTTACGAAGATTCGCAACTCAATTCACTAATGTATGAATGCAAAGCCCTTTGCCTCTGTTCTGGGACGTGCCGATATTCGCATGTGCGCTAATAAAATCGCCTTACGAAGATTCGCGCCTCAATCACTTTCTAGGCAATGTGAGTAAGATCTGAGCTGTTGGACCTTTGGGAAACAATCAATTATATGTGTACTGTAATTTTGTGGGGGGGGGGGGGAAACAAAAAACGAATATTCGTTTTTACGAATATATAGCACTATATTCGAAATATTCGCGAAATCGCGAAGTTGCGATATTCGCGAAAAAAATTTGCTTTTCGAATATTCGCGCTCAACACTACCCAGCACCCAGGCAGAGGAGAGAGGTCCCGTAACAGAGAATCTGGCTTCATGTCAGCAGAGAATCAGTCTTCATATCATAGCAGAGAATCAGGCTTCACGTCACCCACCACTGTAAGAGTCAATTTTCATAAATTTAGGCCCAGAACCCAGGCAGAGGAGAAAGGTCCCGTAACAGACAATCTGGCTTCATGTCAGCAGAGAATCAGTCTTCATATCATAGCAGAGAATCAGGCTTCACGTCACCCACCACTGCAACAGTCAATTGTCATAAATTTAGGCCCAGCACCCAGGCAGAGGAGAGAGCTCCCGTAACAGAGGATCTGGCTTCATGTCAGCAGAGAATCAGTCTGCATGTCATAGCAGAGAATGAGGCTTCACGTCACCCACCACTGCAACAGTCAATTGTCATAAATTTAGGCCCAGCACCCAGGCAGAGGAGAGAGCTCCCGTAACAGAGGATCTGGCTTCATGTCAGCAGAGAATCAGTCTGCATGTCATAGCAGAGAATGAGGCTTCACGTCACCCACCACTGCAACAGTCCATTGGCATATATTTAGGCCTAGCACACAGGCAGAGCAGAGAGGTCCCGTAACAGACAATCTGGCTTCATGTCAGCAGAGAATTAGTCTGCATGTCATAGCAGAGAATGAGGCTTCACGTCACCCACCACTGCAACAGTCCATTGGCATATATTTAGGCCTAGCACACAGGCAGAGCAGAGAGGTCCCGTAACAGACAATCTGGCTTCATGTCAGCAGAGAATCAGTCTGCATGTCATAGCAGAGAATGAGGCTTCACGTCACCCACCACTGCAACAGTCCATTGGCATATATTTAGGCCTAGCACACAGGCAGAGCAGAGAGGTCCCGTAACAGACAATCTGGCTTCATGTCAGCAGAGAATCAGTCTGCATGTCATAGCAGAGAATGAGGCTTCACGTCACCCACCACTGCAACAGTCCATTGGCATATATTTAGGCCTAGCACACAGGCAGAGCAGAGAGGTCCCGTAACAGACAATCTGGCTTCATGACAGCAGAGAATTAGTCTGCATGTCATAGCAGAGAATGAGGCTTCACGTCAGCCACCACTGCAACAGTCCATTGGCATATATTTAGGCCCAGCACCCAGGCAGAGGAGAGAGGTCCCGTAACAGACAATCTGGCTTCATGTCAGCAGAGAATTAGTCTGCATGTCATAGCAGAGAATCAGGCTTCACGTCAGCCACCACTGCAACAGTCCATTGTCATAAATTTAGGCCCAGCACCCAGGCAGAGGAGAGAGGTCCCGTAACAGACAATCTGGCTTCATGTCAGCAGAGAATTAGTCTGCATGTCATAGCAGAGAATGAGGCTTCACGTCAGCCACCACTGCAACAGTCCATTGGCATATATTTAGGCCTAGCACACAGGCAGAGCAGAGAGGTCCCGTAACAGACAATCTGGCTTCATGACAGCAGAGAATCAGTCTGCATGTCATAGCAGAGAATCAGGCTTCACGTCAGCCACCACTGCAACAGTCCATTGTCATAAATTTAGGCCCAGCACCCAGGCAGAGGAGAGAGGTCCCGTAACAGACAATCTGGCTTCATGTCAGCAGAGAATTAGTCTGCATGTCATAGCAGAGAATGAGGCTTCACGTCAGCCACCACTGCAACAGTCCATTGGCATATATTTAGGCCTAGCACACAGGCAGAGCAGAGAGGTCCCGTAACAGACAATCTGGCTTCATGACAGCAGAGAATCAGTCTGCATGTCATAGCAGAGAATCAGGCTTCACGTCAGCCACCACTGCAACAGTCCATTGTCATAAATTTAGGCCCAGCACCCAGGCAGAGGAGAGAGGTCCCGTAACAGAGAATCTGGCTTCATGTCAGCAGAGAATCAGTCTTCATATCATAGCAGAGAATCAGGCTTCACGTCACCCACCACTGTAAGAGTCAATTTTCATAAATTTAGGCCCAGAACCCAGGCAGAGGAGAAAGGTCCCGTAACAGACAATCTGGCTTCATGTCAGCAGAGAATCAGTCTTCATATCATAGCAGAGAATCAGGCTTCACGTCACCCACCACTGCAACAGTCAATTTTCATAAATTTAGGCCCAGAACCCAGGCAGAGGAGAAAGGTCCCGTAACAGACAATCTGGCTTCATGTCAGCAGAGAATCAGTCTTCATATCATAGCAGAGAATCAGGCTTCACGTCACCCACCACTGCAACAGTCAATTTTCATAAATTTAGGCCCAGAACCCAGGCAGAGGAGAAAGGTCCCGTAACAGACAATCTGGCTTCATGTCAGCAGAGAATCAGTCTTCATATCATAGCAGAGAATCAGGCTTCACGTCACCCACCACTGCAACAGTCAATTTTCATAAATTTAGGCCCAGCACCCAGGCAGAGGAGAGAGGTCCCGTAACAGAGGATCTGGCTTCATGTCAGCAGAGAATCAGTCTGCATGTCATAGCAGAGAATCAGGCTTCACGTCACCCACCACTGCAACAGTCAATTGTCATAAATTTAGGCCCAGCACCCAGGCAGAGGAGAGAGCTCCCGTAACAGAGGATCTGGCTTCATGTCAGCAGAGAATCAGTCTGCATGTCATAGCAGAGAATGAGGCTTCACGTCACCCACCACTGCAACAGTCCATTGGCATATATTTAGGCCTAGCACACAGGCAGAGGAGAGGTTCATTCAACTTTGGGTAGCCTCGCAATATAATGGTAAAATGAAAATAAAAATAGGATTGAATGAGGAAGTGCCCTGGAGTCCAATAATATATGGTTATGGGGAGGTAGTTAATGTCTAATCTGGACAAGGGACGGACAGGTCCTGTGGGATCCATGCCTGGTTCATTTTTATGAACGTCAGCTTGTCCACATTGGCTGTAGACAGGCGGCTGCGTTTGTCTGTAATGACGCCCCCTGCCGTGCTGAATACACGTTCAGACAAAACGCTGGCTGCCGGGCAGGCCAGCACCTCCAAGGCATAAAAGGCTAGCTCTGGCCACGTGGACAATTTAGAGACCCAGAAGTTGAATGGGGCCGAACCATCAGTCAGTACGTGGAGGGGTGTGCACACGTACTGTTCCACCATGTTAGTGAAATGTTGCCTCCTGCTAACACGTTGCGTATCAGGTGGTGGTGCAGTTAGCTGTGGCGTGTTGACAAAAGTTTTCCACATCTCTGCCATGCTAACCCTGCCCTCAGAGGAGCTGGCCGTGACACAGCTGCCTTGGCGACCTCTTGCTCCTCCTCTGCCTTGGCCTTGGGCTTCCACTTGTTCCCCTGTGACATTTGGGAATGCTCTCAGTAGCGCGTCTACCAACGTGCGCTTGTACTCGCGCATCTTCCTATCACGCTCCAGTGCAGGAAGTAAGGTGGGCACATTGTCTTTGTAGCGTGGATCCAGCAGGGTGGCAACCCAGTAGTCCGCACAGGTTAAAATGTGGGCAACTCTGCTGTCGTTGCGCAGGCACTGCAGCATGTAGTCGCTCATGTGTGCCAGGCTGCCCAGGGGTAAGGACAAGCTGTCCTCTGTGGGAGGCGTATCGTCATCGTCCTGCCTTTCCCCCCAGCCACGCACCAGTGATGGACCCGAGCTGCGTTGGGTGCCACCCCGCTGTGACCATGCTTCATCCTCATCCTCCTCCACCTCCTCCTCATCCTCGTCCTCCTCGTCCTCCAGTAGTGGGCCCTGGCTGGCCACATTTGTACCTGGCCTCTGCTGTTGCAAAAAACCTCCCTCTGAGTCACTTCGAAGAGACTGGCCTGAAAGTGCTAAAAATGACCCCTCTTCCTCATCCTCCTCCTCCTCCTCCTGGGCCACCTCCTGTTCCATCATCGCCCTAAGTGTTTTCTCAAGGAGACATAGAAGTGGTATTGTAACGCTGATAACGGTGTCATCGCCACTGGCCATGTTGGTGGAGTACTCGAAACAGCGCAACAGGGCACACAGGTCTCGCATGGAGGCCCAGTCATTGGTGGTGAAGTGGTGCTGTTCTGTAGTGCGACTGACCCGTGCGTGCTGCAGCTGAAACTCCACTATGGCCTGCTGCTGCTCGCACAGTCTGTCCAGCATGTGCAAGGTGGAGTTCCACCTGGTGGGCACGTCGCATATGAGGCGGTGAGCGGGAAGGCCGAAGTTACGCTGTAGCGCAGACAGGCGAGCAGCGGCAGGATGTGAACGCCGGAAGCGCGAACAGACGGCCCGCACTTTATGCAGCAGCTCTGACATGTCGGGGTAGTTGTGAATGAACTTCTGCACCACCAAATTCAGCACATGCGCCAAGCAAGGGATGTGCGTCAAATTGGCTAGTCCCAGAGCTGCAACGAGATTTCGCCCATTATCACACACCACCAGGCCGGGCTTGAGGCTCACCGGCAGCAACCACTCGTCGGTCTGTTGTTCAATACCCCGCCACAACTCCTGTGCGGTGTGGGGCCTGTCCCCCAAACATATGAGTTTCAGAATGGCCTGCTGACGTTTACCCCGGGCTGTGCTGAAGTTGGTGGTGAAGGTGTGTGGCTGACTGGATGAGCAGGTGGAAGAAGAGGAGGAGGAAGCCGAGAAGGAGGAGGTGGCAACAGGAGGCAAAGAATGTTGCCCTGCGATCCTTGGCGGCGGCAGGACGTGCGCCAAACAGCTCTCCGCCTGGGGCCCAGCTGCCACTACATTTACCCAGTGTGCAGTTAGGGAGATATAGCGTCCCTGGCCGTGCTTACTGGTCCACGTATCTGTGGTTAGGTGGACCTTGCTACAGATGGCGTTGCGCAGTGCACACTTGATTTTATCGGATACTTGGTTGTGCAGGGAAGGCACGGCTCTCTTGGAGAAGTAGTGCCGGCTGGGAACAACATACTGTGGGACAGCAAGCGACATGAGCTGTTTGAAGCTGTCTGTGTCCACCAGCCTAAATGACAGCATTTCATAGGCCAGTAGTTTAGAAATGCTGGCATTCAGGGCCAGGGATCGAGGGTGGCTAGGTGGGAATTTACGCTTTCTATCAAATGTTTGTGAGATGGAGAGCTGAACGCTGGCGTGTGACATGGTTGAGACGCTTGGTGACGGAGGTGGTGGTGGTGGTGTTGGTGGTACATCCCCTGTTTGCTGGGCGGCAGGTGCCAACGTTCCTCCAGAGGCGGAGGAAGAGGCCGAGGCGGCAGCAGCAGAATAGGCCGAGGCGGCAGCAGCAGAAGAGGTAGCAGGGGGAGCCTGAGTGACTTCCTTGGTTTTAAGGTGTTTACTCCACTGCAGTTCATGCTTTGCATGCAGGTGCCTGGTCATGCAGGTTGTGCTCAGGTTCAGAACGTTAATGCCTCGCTTCAGGCTCTGATGGCACAGCGTGCAAACCACTCGGGTCTTGTCGTCAGCACATTGTTTGAAGAAGTGCCATGCCAGGGAACTCCTTGAAGCTGCCTTTGGGGTGCTCGGTCCCAGATGGCGGCGGTCAGTAGCAGGCGGAGTCTCTTGGCGGCGGGTGTTCTGCTTTTGCCCACTGCTCCCTCTTTTGCTACGCTGTTGGCTCGGTCTCACCACTGCCTCTTCCTCCGAACTGTGAAAGTCAGTGGCACGACCTTCATTCCATGTGGGGTCTAGGACCTCATCGTCCCCTGCATCGTCTTCCACCCAGTCTTGATCCCTGACCTCCTGTTCAGTCTGCACACTGCAGAAAGACGCAGCAGTTGGCACCTGTGTTTCGTCATCATCAGAGACATGCTGAGGTGGTATTCCCATGTCCTCATCATCAGGAAACATAAGTGGTTGTGCGTCAGTGCATTCTATGTCTTTCACCGCTGGGGAAGGGCTAGGTGGATGCCCTTGGGAAACCCTGCCAGCGGAGTCTTCAAACAGCATAAGAGACTGCTGCATAACTTGAGGCTGAGACAGTTTCCCTGGTATGCATGGGGGTGATGTGACAGACTGATGGGGTTGGTTTTCAGGCGCCATCTGTGCGCTTTCTGCAGAAGACTGGGTGGGAGATAATGTGAACGTGCTGGATCCACTGTCGGCCACCCAATTGACTAATGCCTGTACCTGCTCAGGCCTTACCATCCTTAGAACGGCATTGGGCCCCACCATATATCGCTGTAAATTCTGGCGGCTACTGGGACCTGAGGTAGTTGGTACACTAGGACGTGTGGATGTGGCAGAACGGCCACGTCCTCTCCCAGCACCAGAGGGTCCACTAACACCACCACGACCATGTCCACGTCCGCGTCCCTTACTAGATGTTTTTCTCATTGTTATGGTTCACCACAACAACAAATATATTATTTGGCCCAATGTATTGTATTCAAATTCAGCGGGATATAAATTTGAGGCCTAGTATTTAGGCGCTGGGTGACCGGTATGGATTTAGTGACAGAATTAGACTTGGAAATGCACAGAAGCGTGTGTGTGAAGTTATTCTGAATGACCCTATGTGCACCTTCAATATTATATACCCTTTTAGGGATAGATTTCAAATAGCTCTGATATAGCAGAAACCACTAAATTATGAAATTGCTAAATTGGGAATTGTACTTCAACCCAGAACAAAAAATTTGCTTTGACGGACACTAAATATCTTGCCCAGCAACAACAGTACAGCGGTGGGTAACGAGAGATTTAGAGGGATTTAAATTTGAGGCCTAGTATTTAGGCGCTGGGTCACCGGTATGGATTTAGTGACAGAATTAGACTTGGAAATGCACAGAAGCGTGTGTGTGAAGTTATTCTGAATGACCCTATGTGCACCTTCAATATTATATACCCTTTTAGGGATAGATTTCAAATAGCTCTGATATAGCAGAAACCACTAAATTATGAAATTGCTAAATTGGGAATTGTACTTCAACCCAGAACAAAAAATGTGCTTTGACGGACACTAAATATCTTGCCCAGCAACAACAGTACACCGGTGGGTAACGAGAGATTTAGAGGGAATTAAATTTGAGGCCTAGTATTTAGGCGCTGGGTCACCGGTATGGATTTAGTGACAGAATTAGACTTGGAAATGCACAGAAGCGTGTGTGTGAAGTTATTCTGAATGACCCTATGTGCACCTTCAATATTATATACCCTTTTAGGGATAGATTTCAAATAGCTCTGATATAGCAGAAACCACTAAATTATGAAATTGCTAAATTGGGAATTGTACTTCAACCCAGAACAAAAAATGTGCTTTGACGGACACTAAATATCTTGCCCAGCAACAACAGTACACCGGTGGGTAACGAGAGATTTAGAGGGAATTAAATTTGAGGCCTAGTATTTAGGCGCTGGGTCACCGGTATGGATTTAGTGACAGAATTAGACTTGGAAATGCACAGAAGCGTGTGTGTGAAGTTATTCTGAATGACCCTATGTGCACCTTCAATATTATATACCCTTTTAGGGATAGATTTCAAATAGCTCTGATATAGCAGAAACCACTAAATTATGAAATTGCTAAATTGGGAATTGTACTTCAACCCGGAACAAAAAATGTGCTTTGACGGACACTAAATATCTTGCCCAGCAACAACAGTACAGCGGTGGGTAACGAGAGATTTAGAGGTATTTAAATTTGAGGCCTAGTATTTAGGCGCTGGGTCACCGGTATGGATTTAGTGACAGAATTAGACTTGGAAATGCACAGAAGCGTGTGTGTGAAGTTATTCTGAATGACCCTATGTGCACCTTCAATATTATATACCCTTTTAGGGATAGATTTCAAATAGCTCTGATATAGCAGAAACCACTAAATTATGAAATTGCTAAATTGGGAATTGTACTTCAACCCAGAACAAAAAATGTGCTTTGACGGACACTAAATATCTTGCCCAGCAACAACAGTACAGTGGTGGGTAACGAGAGATTTAGAGGGATTTAAATTTGAGGCCTAGTATTTAGGCGCTGGGTCACCGGTATGGATTTAGTGACAGAATTAGACTTGGAAATGCACAGAAGCGTGTGTGTGAAGTTATTCTGAATGACCCTATGTGCACCTTCAATATTATATACCCTTTTAGGGATAGATTTCAAATAGCTCTGATATAGCAGAAACCACTAAATTATGAAATTGCTAAATTGGGAATTGTACTTCAACCCAGAACAAAAAATGTGCTTTGACGGACACTAAATATCTTGCCCAGCAACAACAGTACACCGGTGGGTAACGAGAGATTTAGAGGGAATTAAATTTGAGGCCTAGTATTTAGGCGCTGGGTCACCGGTATGGATTTAGTGACAGAATTAGACTTGGAAATGCACAGAAGCGTGTGTGTGAAGTTATTCTGAATGACCCTATGTGCACCTTCAATATTATATACCCTTTTAGGGATAGATTTCAAATAGCTCTGATATAGCAGAAACCACTAAATTATGAAATTGCTAAATTGGGAATTGTACTTCAACCCAGAACAAAAAATGTGCTTTGACGGACACTAAATATCTTGCCCAGCAACAACAGTACACCGGTGGGTAACGAGAGATTTAGAGGGAATTAAATTTGAGGCCTAGTATTTAGGCGCTGGGTCACCGGTATGGATTTAGTGACAGAATTAGACTTGGAAATGCACAGAAGCGTGTGTGTGAAGTTATTCTGAATGACCCTATGTGCACCTTCAATATTATATACCCTTTTAGGGATAGATTTCAAATAGCTCTGATATAGCAGAAACCACTAAATTATGAAATTGCTAAATTGGGAATTGTACTTCAACCCAGAACAAAAAATGTGCTTTGACGGACACTAAATATCTTGCCCAGCAACAACAGTACACCGGTGGGTAACGAGAGATTTAGAGGGAATTAAATTTGAGGCCTAGTATTTAGGCGCTGGGTCACCGGTATGGATTTAGTGACAGAATTAGACTTGGAAATGCACAGAAGCGTGTGTGTGAAGTTATTCTGAATGACCCTATGTGCACCTTCAATATTATATACCCTTTTAGGGATAGATTTCAAATAGCTCTGATATAGCAGAAACCACTAAATTATGAAATTGCTAAATTGGGAATTGTACTTCAACCCAGAACAAAAAATGTGCTTTGACGGACACTAAATATCTTGCCCAGCAACAACAGTACACCGGTGGGTAACGAGAGATTTAGAGGGAATTAAATTTGAGGCCTAGTATTTAGGCGCTGGGTCACCGGTATGGATTTAGTGACAGAATTAGACTTGGAAATGCACAGAAGCGGGTGTGTGTGAAGTTATTCTGAATGACCCTATGTGCACCTTCAATATTATATACCCTTTTAGGGATAGATTTCAAATAGCTCTGATATAGCAGAAACCACTAAATTATGAAATTGCTAAATTGGGAATTGTACTTCAACCCAGAACAAAAAATGTGCTTTGACGGACACTAAATATCTTGCCCAGCAACAACAGTACAGCGGTGGGTAACGAGAGATTTAGAGGGAATTAAATTTGAGGCCTAGTATTTAGGCGCTGGGTCACCGGTATGGATTTAGTGACAGAATTAGACTTGGAAATACACAGTAGCGGGTGTGTGTGAAGTTATTCTGAATGACCCTATGTGCACCTTCAATATTATATACCCTTTTTGGGATAGATTTCAAATAGCTCTGATATAGCAGGAACCACTAAATTATGAAATTGCTAAATTGGGAATTGTACTTCAACCCAGAACAAAAAATGTGCTTTGACGGGCACTAAATAACTTTCCCAGCTACAACAGGACAACGGTAACGAGAGATTTAGAGGGATTTAAATTTGAGGCCTAGTATTTAGGCGCTGGGTGACAGGTATGGGTTTAGTGACAGAATTAGACTTGGAAATACACAGTAGCGGGTGTGTGTGAAGTTATTCTGAATGACCCTATGTGCACCTTCAATATTATATACCCTTTTTGGGATAGATTTCAAATAGCTCTGATATAGCAGAAACCACTAAATTATGAAATTGCTAAATTGGGAATTGTACTTCAACCCAGAACAAAAAATGTGCTTTGACGGACACTAAATATCTTGCCCAGCAACAACAGTACAGCGGTGGGTAACGAGAGATTTAGAGGGAATTAAATTTGAGGCCTAGTATTTAGGCGCTGGGTCACCGGTATGGATTTAGTGACAGAATTAGACTTGGAAATACACAGTAGCGGGTGTGTGTGAAGTTACTCTGAATGACCCTATGTGCACCTTCAATATTATATACCCTTTTTGGGATAGATTTCAAAGAGCTCTGATATAGCAGGAACCACTAAATTATGAAATTGCTAAATTGGGAATTGTATTTCAACCCAGAACAAGAAATGTGCTTGAACGGACACTAAATAACTCGCCCAGCTACAGCACTAGGGACAGATTTAGCTGGATATAAATTTGAGGCCTAGTATTTAGGCGCTGGGTGACCGGTATGGATTTAGTGACAGAATTAGACTGGGATATGGCCAAAAAATGAACAGACTATTGCTGGTTAAATGCACTTGGTGTGACAGCTTCACCCTGATGTAGGCTTTAGCCAAAAAACAACCACACCATTGAGGGTTAAATGCACTTGGTGACAGGCGCAGCTTGCCCCTGATTTTGTATATGGCCAAAAAATGAACAGACTATTGCTGGTTAAATGCACTTGGTGTGACAGCTTCACCCTGATGTAGGCTTTAGCCAAAAAACAACCACACCATTGAGGGTTAAATGCACTTGGTGACAGGCGCAGCTTGCCCCTGATTTTGTATATGGCCAAAAAATGAACAGACTATTGCTGGTTAAATGCACTTGGTGTGACAGCTTCACCCTGATGTAGGCTTTAGCCAAAAAACAACCACACCATTGAGGGTTAAATGCACTTGGTGACAGGCGCAGCTTGCCCCTGATTTTGTATATGGCCAAAAAATGAACAGACTATTGCTGGTTAAATGCACTTGGTGTGACAGCTTCACCCTGATGTAGGCTTTAGCCAAAAAACAACCACACCATTGAGGGTTAAATGCACTTGGTCGCAGCTTGTGCTGGCGCACCACAAGACACAAAATGGCCGCCGATCACCCCAGAAAAATGAGACTGACAAACGGTCTGTGCAGCCTAAAAACAGTGAGCAATTGAGGATCAGCAGCTCAATGATCCACAGCTGCAGATCGATCAGTTAATCAAGTCCTTTGGAGGAGTTAATCTGCCTAATCTCGCCCTACTGTCGCAGCCGCAACCTCTCCCTACGCTAATCAGAGCAGAGTGACGGGCGGCGCTATGTGACTCCAGCTTAAATAGAGGCTGGGTCACATGGTGCTCTGGCCAATCACAGCCATGCCAATAGTAGGCATGGCTGTGATGGCCTCTTGGGGCAAGTAGTATGACGCTTGTTGATTGGCTGCTTTGCAGCCTTTCAAAAAGCGCCAAGAAAGCGTCACAAAAGCGCCAAGAAAGCGACGAACACCGAACCCGAACCCGGACTTTTACGAAAATGTCCGGGTTCGGGTCCGTGTCACGGACACCCCAAAATTCGGTACGAACCCGAACTATACAGTTCGAGTTCGCTCATCCCTACTCATAATCTTCTAAATAATCCCTCCCCTTCCATGCCAGCGGATCTACTCCCTTTCGCTACACGTCCAAATGCAAAACAAGTTGCCCCAATATGGCTCAAAGTGCGTAATTTTAGGACAGAGGAATTCCTAAGTATGTCTTCGGGTGACCTCGTGAGTGAGCACCCGCTGCATACCCTTATACAATCCTGTAATTTCCTGGATCTGATTGAGCTTAACTCAGTCTCTAAACCACTGATAGGTAATAACAGACATAAACCAACCCAGTCTTGGTTTGAGAAACTGTTAGCATCTGAGACCGTCCCTCGCAAGCTGATCTCCCTGTGCTACTTGGCCTTGGTTAGTCCCCGCTCTCCTGGAACGCCGCAATACGTGAGGCATTGGGCCGCTGAATTGGATGTAGAGCTGAGTGAGACTGACGTTATGCGCATACACGCGCATTCTCATGGTTTTTCTAGGTGCACTAGGATACAGGAACACACATATAAGGTCCTTACCCAGTGGTATCAGACCCCGAAGCAAATGTTTATTAGAGGTATGAGACAAGATGATAAATGTTGGAGGTGCCTAGAGGATACGGGCACTTTATTTCATATTTTATGGTTCTGCCCGAAGATTTGCCCATTCTGGGAGGGTGTCTTGTCCACTATTCAGGAAATAACACATGTAACTGTAGAGATACCTCCTACCCTTGTGCTTCTATGGCTCCCAACGCCCTCTTTCTCGCCCTCAAGAAAGTGCCTAACTACTCATTTACTCCAGGCGGCTAGATTACTCATCCCACAGCACTGGCTGCGCACTGAACCTCCCACTGTAGAGGCATGGCTGAATAAAGTGGATCATATATGTCGTATGGAGGAACTAGCGAGTTGGGAGGACAGGAATCACAATCAATATATGAAGCTCTGGACACCTTGGTTCATGTTCAGAGGGATCAAATAAACACTCTACACAAGTAGACGCTAGAAATGTAGTGGGGTAGACCTATGTTCGGGACGGCTGAGAGCAATCTGGGTACTAATCGCAAAGATTTTATGTGTGTAGCTATCACATTTTACCTGCGCTCACTGGTACATTTGGTGCGCTCGTCTATACTTGACATGCTTTGTATGTCTATGTAACATGGATAGGTTACGGTTTTTGTTTTCCCTCCCTATGATTTTCCCCCTCCCTCTTTCCCTACTTCCTTCTCTCCTCGTTCCCGACCTTAACTCCTGATACTTTCCACCCCCCTCTTCCCTCGACTCTTCTGTCTATATAATTGACTGTCATACCGCAATACTTTATGCATATTGAGTTACATATATGTCACTAGCGGTTAGTGAATGAGCAGCGGAATATGTCTATTCTACTCACGAATATATCTGACAGTATTTATGTGTTACCATCTGTATGCTAAAATTTAGTGTTGGGATATATGTCCTTAAGCTGTTAATACTACCGTGATATACTTTTGGTACTGTATACGCTGTGTCCTATTGTCTGAATCACTGTAAACCGTTGTGGTATGCATTTTTGATGTGATTTTCAATAAAAAGAAAATAGTCAAAGAATATAACTACTATAATACTGCTCCTATGTACAAAAATATAACTCCTAAAATACTGCTCCTATGTACAAAAATATAACTACTATAATACTGCTCCTATGTACATGAATATAACTACTATAATACTGCCTCATATGTA
This sequence comes from Bufo gargarizans, assembly GCF_014858855.1. Lineage (NCBI taxonomy): Eukaryota > Metazoa > Chordata > Amphibia > Anura > Bufonidae > Bufo > Bufo gargarizans. The sequence continues at coordinate 42,865,254 of NC_058085.1, forward strand.
CATGAATATAACTACTATAATACTGCTCCTATGTACAAGAATATAACTACTATAATACTGCTCCTATGTACATGAATATAACTACTATAATACTGCCTCATATGTACAAGAATATAACTACTATAATACTACTCCTGTGTACAAGTATATAACTACTATAATACTGCTCCTATGTACAAGAATATAACTACTATAATACTGCCTCCTATGTACAAGAATATAACTACTATAATACTGCTCCTATGTACAAGAATATAACTACTATAATACTGCTCCTATGTACAAGAATATAACTACTATAATACTGCTCCTATGTACAAGAATATAACTACTATAATACTGTTCCTATGTACAAGAATATAACTACTATAATACTGCCTCCTATGTACAAGAATATAACTACTATAATACTGCTCCTATGTACAAGAATATAACTACTATAATACTGCTCCTATGTACAAGAATATAACTACTATAATACTGCCTCCTATGTACAAGAATATAACTACTATAATACTGCCTCCTATGTACAAGAATATAACTACTATAATACTGCTCCTATGTACAAGAATATAACTACTATAATACTGCTCCTATGTACAAGAATATAACTACTATAATACTGCTCCTATGTACAAGAATATAACTACTATAGTACTGTTCCTATGTACAAGAATATAACTACTATAATACTGCCTCCTATGTACAAGAATATAACTACTATAATACTGCTCCTATGTACAAGAATATAACTACTATAATACTGCTCCTATGTACAGGAATATAACTACTATAATACTGCTCCTATGTACAGGAATATAACTACTATAATACTGCCTCCTATGTACAAGAATATAACTACTATAATACTGCTATGTACAAGAATATAACCACTATAATACTGCCCATTACTTTTTGTTTAGCACACATAATACACCTGCTTTACCTCTTATACAGCATTATCAGTGTATGATACTGTATGTCAGGTGCAGTTTTTCCCCTGAGGTTGATGGGAACCTGCAGTCAATGAAGGAACCTTATTCTCTAACATCTGCGCTGTGAATGGAAATTGGAGGGGAAGAGACATTGCTTCCTGAGTTTACTCTGCTGTCCAGATCGTGGCTGGCAACAATGGGCCCACAGGACAAACAAGGAGGACCAGGCAGGAAGAAGGTCCTTGTTCTCAAACTTTAAACTCACAACAAACAACATGGAGGTCATTAATCACGACAGGTGACATGAATTATCCCCCAGAGTCACCGCGTGTCCTGCACCTACACAATAGACCCTCTCAGCCCCTGTACTCCTCTATCCTATTATTGCTGCTTGTTTACATTTATTGTCATTTTAAGCCTTGTCATGAAGTAAATTCACACTGTCAGTCTCACACATACAAGGACTTATGGAAACAGGACGGACATGTCACATCTCCATTGTGTCGTACATACGAAGCATCAATATCGATCGTTCAGTCAGGTCTAGCGGTTATCATAGACTGATATGATGAATGCAGGATGGAGGGGCCACAGTAATATTCTACTAGTGTTAGGCCTCTTTCACACTTGCGTTGTCCGGATCCGGCGTGTACTCCACTTGCCGGAATTACACGCCGGATCCGGAAAAACGCAAGTGAACTGAAAGCATTTGAAGACGGATCCGTCTTCAAAATGCTTTCAGTGTTACTATGGCACCCAGGACGCTATTAAAGTCCTGGCAGCCATAGTAGTAGTGGGGAGCGGGGGAGCAGCATACTTACCATCCGTGCGGCTCCCGGGGCGCTCCAGAATGACGTCAGAGCGCCCCATGCGCATGGATCATGTGATCCATGCGATCACGTCATCCATGCGCCTGGGGCGCCCTGACATCACTCTGGAGCGCCCCGGGAGCCGCACGGACGGTAAGTATGCTGCTCCCCGCTCCCCACTACAGTTTACCATGGCTGCCAGGACTTTAGCGTCCCGGCAGCCATGGTAACCATTGAGAAAAAGCTAAACGTCGCATCCGGCAATGCGCCGAAACGACGTTTAGCTTAAGGCCGGATCCGGATCAATGCCTTTCAATGGGCATTCATTCCGGATCCGGCCTTGCGGCAAGTGTTCCGGATTTTTGGCCGGAGCAAAAAGCGCAGCATGCTGCAGTATTTGCTGCGGCCAAAAAACGTTCCGTTCCGGAACTGAAGACATCCTGGTGCATCCTGAAGGACGGACTGTCCATTCAGAATGCATTAGGAAAATCCTGATCAGTATTCTTCCGGCATAGAGCCCCGACGATGGAACTCTATGCCGGAAGACTAAAACGCAGGTGTGAAAGGGCCCTTACTACTCATACTATAGTCTATTGTGATAAATGACTTACAGTCCATTTGCTTTCGTTTTGTGAATTTTTATTATTTACACATTGTATTTTTATTTATTTTTTTACTTAGATTTTTATGGGTCTAAATCAGGGGTGCACAACGTTTTCTGGTTGGGGCCACATTGCCAGACTGAACCAATGACAAGGGCCGAAAATAATATTTAACAGGGTATTAACAACTGAAACTGCATTTATGCATCTAGTTACACTTCCAGGACTCCCATCTAATGGGAGAATACATGAAAAAGATATGTGAGTAGCCACAAGACATAGACATACATGTCTGATACCAGATGGTTGGGGACCATACAGAATGGTATCAAGGGCCGCAGGTTGTGCACACCTGGTCTAAATGAAGCAGGGGAGACAATCCATGTCTTCCCTGCACTTCTTATTAAAAAAAAGTGATCCAAGGACATATAGATCCATATAATGGGGGGTGGGCTTTACTAATCAAAATGCACCAGAAATCTAAAGCAATTTGCACCAAGAAAAATGTCTTGGAAGTCTTTGTTTGAATGGGGTGGCGCACACACGCTGTGTGTCTCTGCCCGACCTCCACTGTAATGATTTGTACTGATGTCATTATTTGAGTACAAATCATTACAGCTGAGTTCCGTCAGAGATATACAGCATTATAAATCACTATACTGCTGTGCAGTCTGGTCAGAGGAGCTAATACCATTTTGGAGTGTGTAAGGCCCCTTTCACACGGGCGTTGCGGGAAAATGTGCGGGTGCGTTGCGGGAACACCAGCGATTTTTCCGCTCGAGTGCAAAACATTGTAATGCGTTTTGCACTCGCGTGAGAAAAATCGCGCGTGTTTGGTACCCAAACCCGAACTTCTTCACAGAAGTTTGGGCTTGGGATCGGTGTTCTGTAGATTGTATTATTTTCCCTTATAACATGGTTATAAGGGAAAATAATAGCATTCTGAATACAGAATGCATAGTAAAATAGCGCTGGAAGGGTTAAAAATAAATAAAAAATAATTTAACTCACCTTAGTCCACTTGTTCACGTAGCCGGCATCTCCTTCTGTCTTCATCTTAGCTTTGTGTAGCAACAAGGACCTGTGGTGACGTCACTCCGGTTATCACATGATCCATCACCATGGTAAAAGATCATGTGATGGATCATGTGATGACTGTGACGTCACCAAAGGTCCTTGTTGCTACACAAAGCTAAGATGAAGACAGAAGGAGATGCCGGGCAGCGCGAACAAATGGACTAAGGTGAGTTAAATTTTTATTTTTTTAACCCCTCCAGCGCTATTTTACTATGCATTCTGTATTCAGAATGCTATTATTTTCCCTTATACCATGTTATAAGGGAAAATAACAATGATCGGGTCTCCATCTCGATCGTCTCCTAGCAACCGTGCATGAAAATCGCACCGCATCCGCACTTGCTTGCGGATGCTTGCAAATTTTATTGCAACCCCATTCACTTCTATGGGGCCTGCATTGCGTGGATTATCGCACCGCAACGCACAAAGAGGAGCATGCTGCGATTTTCACGCAGCGCACAAGTGATGCGTGAAAATCACCGCTCATGTGAACAGCCCCATAGAAATGAATAAGTCCGGATTCAGTGCAGGTGCAATGCGTTCAACTCACGCATCGCATCCGCGCGGAATACTCGCCCGTGTGAAAGGGGCCTAAGACTTTTTGATCACTTTTTTTTTTTTTTTTCGAGTGCTAAAGTGATGAAAAAATTGCGACATTCACCTCCATGAAACATTTTCTGTAGCTATAAGACAAGATTTCCACAATGCTGAGGAGGAATTTTGGACCATTCCCCTTGCAAAATCTGTGTCAGGTCATCAATATTTCTTAGATGCCTTATACCTTAGGGCCTGTTCACAGGGTGGATTTTGCCTCTGCAATATTCCGCTATGTATTAATTGGCTGAGATTGCCATGGTTTCCGCCGTGGTATTTAATTTTGTATTCTGCTTACCCCCTTGCGGTTTAGCCCTATTGCATGAAGTTAAACCGCCGGCTGACATGCCACGGCTTAAGAAACTCCCGTGAAACTCACATTCCAACTTCATCTCCTTTAGGCCTCATGCACACGACTGTTGTTGTGTCCCGTGTCCGTTGTTCCGTTTTCCGTGATTTTCTGCGGACCCATTGACCCATTGACTCAGCCAATGCACCGTTTGTCGTCCGTGATCCATGTTTCTAGTCCGTGAAAAAAATAAGACCTGTCCTATTTTTTTACGTACAACGGTTCGCGGACCCATTCAAGACAATGGGTCCATGAAAAAACATGGAGGCACACAAGATTGTCATCCGCGTCCGTTTATTTCCTATCATTTGCATGGAAAACTTGACTTTTTTTTTTACTTTCCTTCATGTCTCCAAAAATAAAGGAAGACACATAGAAACAAAAATGGACACGGATCACGGAACAACGGAACCCCTTTTTTGCGGACCGCAAAAAAATACTGTTGTGTGCATGAGGCCTTAGACCGCATGCACCCGACTGTATGTATTTTGCAGTCCGCAAATTGTGGATTTGCAAAAATACAGAGGCCATCTGTGTTGCATGTGCATTTTTTGTGGACCCATTACATCAATGAGTCCATGGTCCACATTTTGCAGCCAAGTATAGGCCATGTTCTATCTTTTTGCAGGATGGGGAGAGCACACAGACCATCCAATTTGCCCTATGCAGCCATACTGTATATCCTCTCTGCAAAACTAAGATGTCTGCAAAAGGTGGACCATGAACCTACTGAAGTCAACAGGTCCACAAAAAAATGTGGACGACACAAGGACCACATCTGTATCTGGTGGACTGCAAAACGGACACATACATAACATCAGTAGGGAGCACTGAGCTGTGAAGCACACACATTCTGAGAACTCCTTTGGGATCGTATAGTGATTTCCGTCACTCAGATTCTCCAATGCTGCCCTCAGAGCAGTTCTCAGAGTATGACATTCTCCTTGCTGGTGCTTCACCTAACCTCTTTTTTTGGAAATCAGTTGGGATCTCAACTCTACTGATCATATGGTCTATGAGACGGGACTAAAGAGAAATGGGAATTCCCCTATGAATGTGGAAAGCTGGTGGAAATGTTGTTTATTGTGCAGGGAAGGTGTTGTCCATCAGAGAATTCAGGGAACTGAAGGATGGCTTTAAAAACTTCATTAAAGGGGTTGTCCTACGAACAATATTCTACATTTTTCAAACCAGCACCTGTATCTGAATACTTTTGAAATTGCATGTAATTAAAAATTTAGCACAGCCACTGAGATATTCAATAAAATGTATCTGTATAGCGCCACCTGCTCTTTGTTCTTTTTCTTATTTCTTTGTCCTGCTCACTGAGATGGCCGCACATGCTCAGTTTCATCCTTCAACTGCCTCCTGAGCAGTGATAGGGAGACCATGGTCACGCCCCCTGAGCAGTGATAGGGAGACCATGGACACGCCCCCTGAGCTGTGATAGGTAGAGCACGGACACGCCCCCCTGAGCTGCAGCAGAAAAGACACTCCCCTTGAACTGTCAGCTTGATATAAATGTAGCAGAGCAATGAATGTGGAGATCTCTGGATCCATGTGAGGTACACGGCTGGTTCTAGCTTTGTTAGAAAGAGATTGTCATGTACTATATGATGTCTGATTTACATTTTTTCCATTAATCATGGGATAACCCCTTTAATCAGGCGCTGCTCATATCCCAAGCATCCATAACACCACTTTACTATTATTATTTAAAAAATACTTAATTTTTTTGCAGGCCCAGGAAAAATGCGAGTACGAGCTTCTCACGCCTTTGGCCTTGATGTTCCATTTTGCTGTTCTCCTGGTAAGCAATACGGGTATATAAGGAACTACAGTCAGTCAGATGCCATCTACGGCATCATAACCTCGCACTAGTAGTCAGATGTTCATTTGGCGCCATCTGCTGGTCACAACATAAAAGTACAATACATCGATGACAAGGATGACTTATAACACAAAACAACAAATAAAAATAAAGTTAAAAATATTCATTATGAAAAAAAAACTAAGGGTCCATTCAGACGTCTGTAGTGTTTTGCGGTCCGTAAAACACGGACACCGCATATCGCTAACGCTCCATGGCTGCGGACAAGAATAGGACATGTACAATTTTTTTTCGGTGCCACGGACCGGAAGTGCGGATGCGGACAGTGAACTGTGTGCTGTCCGCATCCGCACTTCCGGTCCCCGACCCTATTAAAAATGAATAGGTCTGCATCGTTCCGAATGGATGCGGACCATTCATGCGGATGTCTGAATGGACCCTTATAGAAGGGACAGTTTGGATGGACATCTTAGTCTTTTTCTGCCATTGTGATTGTCACGTTTGTATCTATGAAGAACACGATGGTGTAAAGAAAAACTGTCAACTAGGTTACTTACATTTATCACAATCTGACTGATTGCTATAAGCAATTAAGCCTTTTTTTTTTTTTTTTACACCAGTTTTGATAAATCTCCTCCTGAATGTTTTAAAATGAAACAAGTTGTCACCGGTGTTGGCATGGGCGTCCAGCGTTCATTAATATAGCGTTAACATTTGCTATTCTAACTGTGATGTGTCCATCTGTCTGTCTGCATTGCAGGCCCCCTGGATTCCTGAAGAGTGTAGCCTTCTATCTAAAGCCTTTGAGACATTTCACGTCTTCCTTACTTGGCCGGCGCCATACTGCGACATTTACCAGGAGATTTTGAGCTTTATTAGTGAGGAGCAAAAAGTTCCAGGTACTTTTATAATGCTGTAATAATCATTGTTCTGTACATACCGCCACTCCACAGCGGGGTCAGTGATGATGTCATTTCCGTTGACAGGGATCACCTATCAGCGTCTGGTCAGAGCAGAACAGGGCCTCTCGACGAAATCACCCTTGCCCAGCATTGTGTAAGTGAAGGTGAAATTCGCTAAGCACTGAACATTCAAGGGATTGCTCCATGAAAAAGATTCCAAAAAAATTTCAATCCACCACCAGGATCTGGACACTTTTGTAATTGCATGCAGATAAAAATTTTGTATAACCACAGAATTTTTCAATAAGATCTATCTGTAAAGCGCCACCTGCTGTTAGTTAGTTTCCTTATTTCTCTGTCCCCCTTTCTGAGGTGGTTGTACATGCTCAGTTCCATCCTTCAACTGCCACCAGCCGTATCTTCAGTTTGAAGATGTGGTAGTTACAAGGAGAGAGAGCCGCAGCAGAAAGGACATACCATCTCAGCAAAAAATCTCAAAATTGGAATTGGAGCAATGAATGGGAAGAGCTCTGGATCCACGTGGTGTACAGGGCTGGTTCTCTGTTAGAAAAAGAGATTGTCATGTACTATATGATATCTGATTTTCATTTGTTTACACCAGTCATGGGATACCCCTTTAATTGCTGCAGCTGGAATATTTGTGAATACTACCCATTGATGAGATTTACGCTTTGCTAATCCTATTTAACCCACATAGTATCGACACTAGCAATGTAAACTAAAGATCACACCTAAATGTAGGTATAGCGCCACCTTGTGTTTGACTTTCAGTGACTACAAAAGTGGGCTTGGAGCCAAAGCAAAGTAGCAAGAGAGCTGAGCGTGAGTTTAATGTCTCAAAAGTTTTCTCTTTCTTCTAGGACGGTGCTCTTGGTGAACCCTCTAGAGCTTCCTAAAGAGTTTCTGTCAGTCGTTGACAATCTCAGCAACACAGAGCAAACTGTCCAAAACACTTACATTTCTCTCATCGAGCACCTGTACCAGGCCAACCTAGGACCATCCCCTCAAATCACCGATATAAAGGAGAAACTCAAGGTAGGTGTAACTAATGTGCTGCATGTTACTACAGGACCACAGAATATTAAATTAAATGCAACAGGAACCAAAAGGTGCCCCCAACACCTACAATATAGGTTTTCTGTTGCCTCTACCTGACCCGGTCATGCCTCAGAGGGTTTGAAGCATGACAACTTACCCACAGTACCATCTACCCACAGTGCCGTGAGGTTCTTAAAAGAGGTTCTCCGGGAATTAAGAAAATGTAAATACTTAAATATTACTTTATTATAAATATATACCCAAATACCTTTCATTAGTTATAATGGCTCATTTTGTCTTGGGAGCAATCATTAGGAGAAATAAAATGGCCACCATACTATTAGTACACACAGAACCTGTCTTAATCACACAGCAGGACAAGTTACTTCACAACACTGAGATAAAGCGCTGCCTCATCCTCCTCTGTCCTCTGCTTGTCAGGGATTATGATCCTGAGTACAGCTGATAAAATGAATCTCTATAGCAATGGAGATCATGAGGAGACATGAGGTACAGAGAAGAGGGTGGGGTAACAAGCATCAGCACTTGTTTGTATGCAGTCTCCATTACCTCAGTCTGTCCTCTCTGTACTTCATGTCTCCTCATGAACTCCATTTCTACAGAGATTTAGCTAAAGATCATCTGTATTCAGGATCACTGACAAGCAGAGCAGAGAGGAGGATGAGGCAGCAGCTCTATAGCTCAGTGTTGTGAAGTAACTTGTCCTCCTGTGTGATTAGGACAGGTTCTGTGTGTACTAAAAGGACGGCAGACATTTTATTTCCCCTGATGATTACTCCACAAAAAAAACAAGCCATTATAAAGTAATATTTAAGTATTTTTATTTTCTTAATTCCTGGAGAACCCCTTTAAATTAGTGTTCTCAGCTGAATACAGATGTGATTATGTCATGAAGTTATGTCTCTTTTCAGTCCAAGACTGTAGAGGAACTTGAAACGGTCGTTGCCGATTTGACAGAGACTGTAGAACAAGCAGCCAATGACAGCGACATAGGAAAAAACAGGGAGTGGTTAAAGGCAAAGCTGCAGGAGATTGGGAAACAAGCTGATTTTCTAGGGGACAAAACAGGTGAGTTTCCTTTAAACCCTTTAAGACCGAGCCAAGTTTTGTTTTTGCTAATTTGTTTTTTTCCTTTCTAATCCTTTCTTCCTTCCAAAAGCCACAACTTTTCAAATTTTTCATTCACATAGGCATAGAAGGACTTATTTTTTTCAGGACTTTTTTAATGGCACCATTTAATTTACGATACCTTGCATTTCAACACAATTCTGCTACAGTTTTTTGGGTCTAAAATTTACATGAAGTCCTTATTCTGTGGGTCAATACGATTATGGCAATACCAAATTTGCATATTTCTTCACTACGGTGTTCACCATGCAGGAAAAATATTTTGATATTTTAATAGTTTGGACTAGGGTTGTCACGATAACAAAATTTTGATTCGATTTCGATACCATGAAAAAGTATTGCAAAACTTGATACCACGCAAAAAAAAAAAAAAAAAGCATTTAATGGAATGTCCGGCCCATAATTGAACAGTCCTATTGTCACCGCCAGATCTCTGAGAAGTTCTGATAGACGTTCTTCAGTACCTCCTGCATGATCTTCTTTTGTTTTGCTTTCGCTTTGACATCTCTCCTCCCTCTCCCAGCTGTCATCTATTAGCAGCGATTGCCTCCCTATATATCTCCTCCCATACTGCCTCACTTTGCAGTTTATATTACTTCCTGGATTGTGTTCTCTGCTTGAAGTTGCTACAGCTGGTTCTTCAGATAAGTCTATTTCTGTATTTGTTGTTTTCCTGTTGGCTTGATTCTAGGTGACCCTGACTCCCTCCATATTAAGTGCAGGGAGCCGGTGGTCGCGTCCCCTCACTATTTTAGGGTTTGCAGTCTAGGTACGTGGACATGCAACTTTCTATCACTGAGATCTTTGCATGGGCTGAGAAGACAGGGAGAGCTTCAGGGCTTTAATAGGGCTCACTCTTTTGTTCCTTAGTTTTGGATCAAGCCAGTCGGATCCTTATTTGTAACTTCTTGTTTTCTGCTACACCATCCGTGACACCTATCCTATTTTTTGGGGGGACAAGGTTACTAAAAAATGGCGTTTTTATAGTGACGTTTTTATTTATTTATTTTTTCTGTTACGGTGTTCACCGCAAAGGAGATTTTTTAAATATTTTAATAGTTTGGACTTTTTGGACGTGGCGATATGTAATATGTTAATTTATTTATTGCTTATATATTTTATATGTAAAATTGGGAAAGGGGGTGATTTATACTCAATATTTTGGTGTGTTTTTTTTTTACTTTTTATTTTTTACTTTTTATTTAATAACTATTTCCCCCCTTGAGGGTTAAAATCTGGGATCTTTTGATCTCTTGTCCCATTCACCCTAATAGAGCAAGGAGCTTACCATGGCAGCCAAAGCGTCCAGGCTGCCGTGGTAAATTGCGGATCCGCAATTCCGGATCCGGGCAGCACATCGTGCTGCCCTATAGAAATGAATGGGTCCGCAATTCTGTTCCGCAAAATACAGAACAAAATTGCGGACGTGTAAATGGACCCTTATGCTGTAATTTTTTGTCATCATATGGGACTCGAACATTCAATCTTCTGATTGCTTGTCCCAGAGACTGCAATAAAATACAACTGAAGTCTATAGAATTTTCACAGGCTTCCTTAGGCATTGCTTTTCAGGCAGTTAGGCCCTATGCCGTCATAGAAAGTGAACAGAGCCCCGTGATTTCGCCACAGGAGCTCCTGTGTCTAACCTCACAGATGCCTTGGTCTTTAGTGACAGCAGCATCTGAAGTTAAATGGCCAGGATTGGCGTCATCACCGATCCTAGTCACTGCTGATGGGTGCCTGCTGTAGGAATGCACGGTGGATGAATTCTAAGTCTGCGTTTATATCCTGCTGTATGCCAGCAGTTGTTACCTAGTCATAAAAAAATGTACAAGACCTTCTTTTACCTTTAACCAGGTATCTCCGCGGGCCAGTTTCAACCCATCTATCTTCCAGTTCCCAAATGTTACACATACACCTGGGATCAGGACAACTTTGGTAAGAAAATATATATGTATGTTTTTATACATTACTAGTATATTCTAAGATTGCCATGATGTTTACTGTAGCTATTGCATCCATTTAACTGCTCTAAATTAGCCAATTAAGGAATTTGCTATTACAACAGTCTCTAACCACAGACATGTACATCAGCACCTTATCTAATTTCTTGGTAACTCCTTCCCCCATCACTCCTGTCCTTGATTTACACTGAAATCACTAAAATGTTTGCAAAATCTTTACACAGTACTGACAGCAATTAATACCGCCATTGTGCTGTTTTCAGGGTTATATACTCTGCTTAGAAGTCTCTGACATGCTTAATGCATCTGTCAGAGTTATCTCATTAAGCTGCTTTTAATTGTTACTGGTGATATCTGATTGAGACTATTGGTAAAAACAGTCCCACTGATATTTCAAGATTAACAAAGCTCTAATTGGCCCACAGTATAAGAAATGCGGGGAAATATCCTTGTTTAAAAATTAACTTTTATACGATATACATTAAAATATACACCTAGGGATGTATCACAAAACATATAGTCAAGGGGTTCTCTGGTGTCGACCCCACTGCTGGCAGGAAGGAAAAGGCACTCCTTAACACTGATGCGCCTGTATGTGCGCTCAAAGTGTTACCAAACCAACACACACAAACAACATATATTGAGGTGCAATAATAAGTACCCCACTTCTGGTAGAGCAAGGAAAAATGTTACTGCCGCGCCTGTGTAGACGCAGGCAGTCTTACCTTACCGACCAGGTGACTAGGATCAGCGCAGCAAGGGACCAGGCCTGATGAGAGGGAGTGTAGACAGGAGATGTAGTCATGAAAATAGCGGTGCTATGCCCTATATCACCCTATATTCTTGGCAGGAATGGGGCCTATTTTCATGCTACCTGTCTATACGGAGCACTCGCCCTGAGAAGGACGACCCCGTCCGGATGCCTGTCCCTAGTTAGGACCTGAACCCTAGAATACAAAACAGAACAAAAATAGATACTATAGTGACGACAAGCCTCCCTTGGGAGGCTTGTAGTCACTATAGTATCTATTTTTGTTCTGTTTTGTATTCTAGGGTTCAGGTCCTAACTAGGGACAGGCATCCGGACGGGGTCGTCCTTCTCAGGGCGAGTGCTCCGTATAGACAGGTAGCATGAAAATAGGCCCCATTCCTGCCAAGAATATAGGGTGATATAGGGCATAGCACCGCTATTTTCATGACTACATCTCCTGTCTACACTCCCTCTCATCAGGCCTGGTCCCTTGCTGCGCTGATCCTAGTCACCTGGTCGGTAAGGTAAGACTGCCTGCGTCTACACAGGCGCGGCAGTAACATTTTTCCTTGCTCTACCAGAAGTGGGGTACTTATTATTGCACCTCAATATATGTTGTTTGTGTGTGTTGGTTTGGTAACACTTTGAGCGCACATACAGGCGCATCAGTGTTAAGGAGTGCCTTTTCCTTCCTGCCAGCAGTGGGGTCGACACCAGAGAACCCCTTGACTATATGTTTTGTTTTGTGATACATCCCTAGGTGTATATTTTAATGTATATCGTATAAAAGTTAATTTTTAAACAAGGATATTTCCCCGCATTTCTTATACTGTGGGTAATTGTTACTGGTGCTATAAACCTTTTGGTGTAGATGGATAAATGGAGATGCTGTATTCCTCAGGAGAGGATGGGCATACGGTATATATATAATGTATGATGCCTCCAAAGCAGAATTGGTTTACTTGGACTGCAGTCTCTAATGCACAGGGCAATGATCGGGAATGAAGCATTTGGTCCCGATCACCTCCCAATCATTCGGCTAAACTTAAATGCAACAATCATCCCTTCTGTATGAGGATGAATGATCACTGCTGCGATTGTTCATCCTCATACAGTTTGTTGGCAGCACATCAGTGTTCACACAAGGCAATGATTAGCCTACAAACAATTTAGAAACATTTTGTTCCAGATAACTAGTCAGATGTTCGGGCCATGTAAAAGGGCCTTAAAGGCAATCTATAACCAGCGCCCTCCTTCTCCAGCTGTTTGCATAGACACACAAGTAATTAAAAAAATGTTTCTTTTTTGCAGATACGAGGCTTTGTTCCCAAGTTATGATACTTTTTCTAAATATGCAAATTAGAAATGTTGGTGCAATATTGCAGCCAAGCTCCGCTCCTTTCTGTGGTCAGTCCCACCCTCGGTGCCTTGCGATTGCCTGGGCCTAACAATCAAAGCATCCAGGGAGGGGCTGGCCACAGAAAGGTGCGGAGCTTGGCTGCAACAAGAGCAATGGGGACGCCCACATTGCACCAAAGGCCTAATTTGCATATTAAGTATCATAACTTGGGAACGGAGCGTTTTAATCAGGTGAATCACTGCTAAGTGTCTGTGCAAACAGTTGGATAGGGTGGTCACTGGTGAAAGATTCCCTTTGAAGGAGTTTTTTGCTTTCCCCATATTGATGACCTATCCTCAGGATAGGTCATGAATTTCAGCCCAGTAGGTGTATGGGGGTCTGACCCCCACCAATCTGATATTCATTACCTATCCTGAGGATTGGTCATCAATATGGGGAAGCAAAAAATCCCTTTAAGTCTTACTTTGTTTTGCAATGTAATCAGATATTAATTGACCATTAAATACTTTGGCAGATGTCCTAAATAACATACTTTTACCTAAAGAAGACACTAGAGCAACCAGTCTTTCTCCAGAATATGAAGTTAATGAGGAAGACAACGAAGATGGTGAAGAGGAAGAAGAAGAAGAAGAGGAATTGGAAGAGGTAGAAGAGGAAATTAATGACAATAATACCAAGAGAGATTCTGTATTCTCTAGTAACTCCAGACGTTATGTGTACTGGAGCATGCCAAGTGACGTACAAGAGAAAGCCAACATGGCCAACATCTCTAACCACTCCATGCAATTTGTCTCCAACCTGTCCAGTTGTGTAGATAGTGGATACATTGAAGACAGTGATGACAGTTCCCAGGAGACACCAGAAAGGATAGATTACCGAGAAGAAAAGGTCAATCGAAAATTTACTCAAAAGATCCGTAAACTCTTTACACCCAAGAACCATTTATCTAAGGGAAAGTCAAAGACTGATTTGAGCAATTCTCCCACCCATTCTCTAACAGGATCTATGTCCAGTTTGCAGAATATACCATTAAGACGAGCAGGTAGCTTATGTACGCCGCAGGTGAGACGAGTGCCTGTACGATCAAAAAGATCTCAGTCACTTCCCCAACATGCTCTTGGTGCCCATATCTGGGAAGTCCAACAGAACCAAAAACTGGCTTTGAAAAGAAGGCCTTTCCTGAGCTCTAATGAGGACTCCAAAGCTTCCACATTGAGGGTTGTGGTGTTTGGTTCTGATCGAATTTCTGGAAAGTTAGCTCGAGCTTACAGCAATCTAAGGTAAAAACCCTACATCTTCTGCCCCTTTTTTTATGTATTTTATGAAATATCAGAATAAATCAAATCCCCTCCATACATCTCTGACCTAATCTCCTGACCCCTCCTCACATGTAATCTCCAGTCCACAACCCGTCCTTTCCATACATCTCTGACCTAATCTCCTGACACCTGCTCACATGTAATCTCCATTCCACAATCTGTCCGCTCCATACACCTCTGACCTAACCTCCTGATACCTTCCCACATGTATTCTCCAGTCCACAACTTGTCCTCTCTATACACCTGTGATCTAACCTTCTGATACCGCCCCATGTGTAATCTCCAGTCCACATACTGTCTTCTCCATGCATCTCTGACCTAATCTCCTGATACCTCCTCACATGAAATCTCCAGTCCACAAACCGTCCTCTCCATAAATCTCTGACCTAATCTACTGATACCTCCTCACATGAAATCTCCAGTCAACATGTTCCCTCCATACATCTCTGTCCTAATCTTCTGATACCTCCCGACATGTAATCTCTAGTCCACAACCTGTCCTCTCCATGCATCTGACCTAATCTCCTGATACTTTCTCATATGAACTCTCCAGTCAACAACCTTTTCCTCCCATACATCTCTGTCCTAATCTCCTGATACTTCCTCACATGTATAATCTGATCCTGATTTTCTCTCCTCTAGTTTGCTTCCAATATTTCTCCTCTGCATCCTGTATACTCTGGGCCTCATTAGCCCACCAGATCAGACTCCCCCCTACCTTCGAATCCCTAAAGGGAGTCTGTCACCACATTTGAGCATATTAGACTGATCAAATAGCGTTATATGTGCCACCGAGAACTTAAAAACTGTACCTTTGTTGTATCTAATGGAGTTTTCTTTCAGTCAAAAATGAACTTTTAAGATTCTGTAAATGCGCCCTCTTAAGTGCCCAGGGCGGCGTCTCAATCGTCCGAGCCCCAGGCGCATCTCCTCAACGGCTCATAACCCCGCCCTCCGTGTGCTTTACTCTCCTCCTCTTTCCTTTTCCACTGCGCCCACTACGAATTTGACCGCGCAGCCGCAGTGGAAAAGGAGAGAGGAGGAGAGTAAACGGGCGGGCAGAGGCACACGGAGGGCGGGGTTATGAGCCGTTGAGGAGGTGCTGCCTGGGGCTTGGACGATTGAGACGCCGCCCTGGGCACTTGAGAGGGCGCATTTACAGAATCTTAAAAGTTCATTTTTGGCTGAAAGAAAACTCCATTAGATACAACAAAGGTACAGTTTTTAAGTTCTCGGTGGCACATATAACGCTATTTGATCAGTCTAATATGCTCAAATGTGGTGACAGACTCCCTTTAAAAAGCAACTTGCATACTCACCTCTTCAGAAAAGCGTCTCCACTTCATATATCAGCAGCTTCTACCCTCATCTAACATCCCCTTCACCCTTTCCTTCTAGATTGTAAGCCTTCAGTGGCAGGGTCCTTTCTCCCTCTGTACCAGTCTGTTACTCATTTAGTTCATGTTTATTGAACTTGTTGCTTTTTGTCCATTGTCATGAATTTAAAGGGAATCTTGTGGGCTCCAAAATACGGCCAAACTAGCGCAAGCAGTGTACAGTGTAAGTGACCCTGAGTCAGTTTATGTAATTTTTTTACTAACTCATTCTTACGCTGTGCTCCCATGAACCAAAAGTAAATGTATTGAGAGGACTCCTCCTTGAGTCCTCTCAATTATGTACATGAGCTTGTGAGTCCTCTCAATGCATTTTACGGTTGTTTTGTGGGAGCACAGCGTCAGAACGCGAGTATGATGATAAAAATTACATAATTGGACTCAGCGTCATTGACACTATACACTGCATACTCTCGTTTGGGTTGGGGCCGACAAATTCCCTCTAAACCCTTTTTTATATGAACAGTTCCATAATAATAGCTTCCAACCAATGCTTTCTTTGCTCACTGTCTCCAACTTCGATTTTCAGGTTAAAGGAAAGTAAATGCCCACTGTTAACAAGGTTCTTTAAGCTACAGCTATACTACGTGCCAGTGAGAAGAAACAGTCTTTCTCCAACCGTAACACTGACAAACCCTGACTCCCCTTTAAAATCTCCAAGCCCATCAGGAAAGAATGCTCCAGAGGTAAGGTCTATCTAACCTAGTATGATGTAGTAACCACTGAATTTCCATTATGCACTGTAGCAAAATATGTAGCATTAAAGGAACTCGGTTGCAAGCAGCAGAATTATGAATGCAGCTCTTGATGTGAATGTTAGTATTTAAAGACTACCAAAGATCAACAGGGCATTCTAGATCCCTGACTGAATATAACTGAACAACAAAACTTAAAGAGGACCTGTCACCTCTCCTTACTTGCCTGTTTTAATTGCTTCATGCATTCCCCATGTAATAACAATTCTGGAAAATCTATTCTTATGGCTCTATGTTGTGATATTCCCTTATTATTTCTACTAGAAGTTATGAATGAATTACTAGCAGTCTGCAGTAAGGGTACAGAGGGGAGGTAACCGGTTGGGGGTGTATCCCCAATGGCAGCACTGATTGGATAGAGTGAGTCTGTGCAGGTACACACCCCCAACTACCTGCATTCATTAAAAAAATGTTTAGGTATGAACTAAATGTCACAGTGTCTATCCCACCAGGATATGACAGGAACAGAGGAAAGCACTAATGACATCTCTCACTACATCGGGATGCTGGATCCATGGTACAAGAGGAACATCCTGGGTCTGATGGATCTTTCTACATCCGTTCTCTCTCAGGTAATCAAAAACTCTGAGCTACTTGTGGCCATTTCACAACTTGTCAGACTCCCAAATATAAGGCAGGTCCTCACAGATATATCAGAGTTAAAGCCCAAGGAAAACCTAAACAGGCTGTGTGCTACATGTCCAGTGATTTTTCCCTTTGACATCCCATTTCTATGGGGAAGCGTCGGCACCATGGACAGCTGAGGAAACTGCTGAGCACCATAGAGATAGCTCATAGCTGTGTCTTGACCTTGTTTGGCAGTACCATCAGCTACTTAGATACCGTGTATTTCAATACAATTGATGACAGATTGTTCTCTTCTATACTCTCTTGCAGTCTTCTACACCTGAAA
This sequence comes from Bufo gargarizans, assembly GCF_014858855.1. Lineage (NCBI taxonomy): Eukaryota > Metazoa > Chordata > Amphibia > Anura > Bufonidae > Bufo > Bufo gargarizans. The sequence continues at coordinate 42,883,017 of NC_058085.1, forward strand.
ATGGACTAGCAGAGACCCAAAAGCTGCCCATACTTTCCGACATGGTGCTGTATTATTGCCGTTTTGCCAACCGGTCTCTACTTCTCCAGTTGTACCAGGCTGAGGTAACCATGCTGTGCATCAAATGGTCTAGGGAATATCCTTCCTGCATCTAGATCAGTGCCTCATTAAAAAAATATAACTTTATGGTTTTCATAAGAAGTGAGTTCCTGGTTAATACATTTCTGACTAAATAAATGGCCATTAAATAGTTTGTTTAATTCTATCTTCACAATGCTTCTGTCACTGCTAGCTTTTTAAAAATACAGCCTACACTAGCAAACAAACAATCTCAAAGTCCTAATTAGAGATGAGCGAATTTCTCAAAAATTAGATTCAGCCGGTTCGCTAAATTTTTATCTTTTAATCCCTTGTCCTATTCACCCTAATAGAGCTCTATGAGGGTTAATAGGATTTCACACTCTCCCTGCTGCCCTGTGCTCACAGCAGCAGGGAGCTTACCATGGAGGCCAAGGCTTCAGTAGTATCCTGGCTGCCACTATAATCTATCGGAGCCCCATGATTACACTGCTAGGGCACCGATCACAACTGCCACTGTACCACCAATGAAGAGGGCGGAGGGGACCCTGTGGCCACTGCCACCAATGATTTTAATACTGGGGTGGGGGAGGGCGCACTGCACCGCCAATGATAATTTACCTCTAATACAGATACAGGAGGCGGGTGCCAGTGGCAGAGTTACATAGCCGACACCCGGCCTCTCTGACAGGGAGCTGCGATCAGCGTCAGTTAACCCCACAGGTGCCAAGGAGTTAACTGCCACTGATCGCAGCTCCCTGTCATAGCGTCCGGGTGCCGGCTATGTGTTTCTGCTGCTGGAACCCGCCTCCTGTGTCTGTATTAGACGTTAATTATCATTGGTGAAACAGTGGCCACAGTTCCTCCCATCCTCTGCCCCTCTCTCTCCTCATTGGCGGCAGCAGCAGCACAGGGGGGAGGGAGGGACTGCTTCCTTCTCCACTGTGCTACTGAGGGAAAATGGAGCACGCTGAGAGCAGCGCGCTTCATGTTCTGTGATACTAGACTGTGCAGTAGCAGGGCCGGTGCTACCATAAGGCAGACCAAGCGGTCGCCTTAGGGCGCACCCTGGGGGAGGGCGGAAAAATGTGACATGAAGGGGGAGAAATGTAACATGGGGTCTGATGGCTGACATTGGGGGCTGATGTCTGACATGGCGTTCTGATCTGAGGTCTGATTAACATTGAGGGTCTGATTGGGGCTGTGAGCTGAGGTCTGATTAACATTGGGGGTCTGATTGCTGGTCTGACCTGAGGTGTAATGGAAAATATTTTTTTCTTATTATCCTCCTCTAAAACCTAGGTGTGTCTTAGAGGGCGAAAAATATTGTCCTTAAACCAGCCATTGTCTGAAGCAGAGAGAAGAAACCAGGACCACAGAGAGGAGAAGCGAGGGGGGGGGGGGGGGCGCCAAAATGTAGCTTCGCTTGTGTTGGCAAAAATCCTTGCACCGGCCCTGTGCAGTAGCACAGCCTAGTATCGGTAAAAGGCAGATCCCGGTATCGAATCTATACGGTACAAAAGTATCGATTTGGTATTGATATTTCGATAACCGGTGCAACCCTACTCCCAAGTGCGATCAGCTATATCATCATCGAGTACTGTCTTCACTTCACTGATGTCCTCCTCAACTCAACGATCTCTGGGTCAGGAGACTGACCGCTTGCAATAACAGCCCCACACCACTATCCTCCTCACTACTTGCCTGCCTACCGGAGGAAGCGGCGGATGTCTCCTCTACATCTTGGCTGGCCAGTAGCTGCTGAATGTCCACTAGTAGCTCGTCCTTGCTGTATAGTGGAGCTGAGCCCACAGCATATAATACTTGTCTGGCTGAGGGAACAGAAAAGGACAGAGGCAGGTTGAGGACAGGTGAGGGCACAGGGCCTGCTCCCGGGCCATGCCAACTAAGGGTTGTGTCTGACAAACCCACCAACTCTTGGCTGGCCAAGTCAACCATTCAAGAACCGCTGGGTTGCTGGTCAAGACACGACCGCTAGATGACACTGGGAGTTTAGGCCTCTAACTGCGACTCCTGCTGCCACGCCCCCTTGCTCTGCTGCGACCTGTGCCTGCGCCAGAAACATTTAGGCCTGTGCCACTCCCCTGGCACTTCTCTGTCTGACATACTGTTAGATCAAATAAATAAATAAAAAGGAAATTAAAACACCCCCAAAAAAAATTCTCACTTCACCACACAACGGCTAATAAGCATTTTTCCCCCCACTTTTTTCATGCCAAAGAAGGCTTTACAACATTTAACTGCACCGCTGAATGGCAAATGGGCCCTTACTTTTTTCCACTTATACACGCCACAAAAGGCTTTAGAACATATAACTGCACCGCTAAACAGCAAATAATATATATATATTTTTTCCACTAATACATGCCAAAAAGGGCTTTAGAACATATAACTGCACCGCTGAATAGCAAATAATATATTTTTTTGCCACTAATACACGCCAAAAAGGGCTGTAATTTTCTCACTTCACCACACAACGGCAAATACTTTTTTGTGCCACTAGTACACGCAAAAAAGTGCTTTAGAACATATAACTGCACCACAGAACGGCAAATAGGCACTTACTTTTTCCCACTTATACACGCCACTAAAGGCTTTAGAACATATAACTGCACCGCTAAACGGCAAATAATTTATATTTTTGTGCCACTAATACACTCCAAAAAAGAGCTGCAATTTTCTCACTTCACCACACAACAGCCAATAAGCCCTTTTCCCCCACTAATACAAGCTAAAAAATGCTTTAGAACATATAACTGCACCGCCCCAGGGGAAATAAAACGTATAAATATTTCCTTGTAATAAACCCTGTTAATGGCTGTATCAAACAGCACTTGCCCCAATAACAAGAATGGTTTTCTGGAATTACAAAGCTGTATAATAGCAATTTGGATCTGCAGTCAGTGCAGCAAGGTATAATAGGATTGTTCTTATTACCCAGGCTGTAAACTCCCCTACTGAACCTCGTTCTGCTTCAATACTGTGGAATGATTCCTTCCTATCCTTTTCCTGAACTTCTATACAGCAAAATAAAAGTTTTAAAGTATTTTCTACCACTGTCCATAGCAACTGCTGACGTCTCTCCCTGCACTAAGTACACTGGAAAATGGCTGAATCCAAGATGGCTGAGGCTATTTATAGGGCTGTGACATCCCAGGGCTGGATGGCTGCATGCATGGCATTGTGGGTGATCCCTCGTTCGCAGAGTTCCTTGCTCTATGTCCTCACACGTGCAGCAGTCATTTTAGGAAAAAATGTGATTCGTTACCACGAAGCGTGAGGAAATTCGGATTCGGTGCAAATCGAATTTTTCCTGAAATTCGGATCGAATTCCACTTCGTCAACTTCAATTCGCTCATCTCTAGTCCTAATCATGCTTTTGAATTCCAACTAGTAAGTTTCACTTGCAATACCCCGTATGACCATATGGAGTGCTGTTATGAGGAAACATCCATGACCAGCACACAACAGAAGCTCCATTCATTTACACTCAATGTCCACCTATTGGTTGGAAGTTACTTAGAAAATAAAAGGTAATATCCAGTACTGGAGATGTTACCAATTACTGGAAAAATTTAATTCCCTTAAAGGCTGCTGCTTTATGTACTGCTTTCTTTTGTCTGTAGATCACATTTGACGGTGGAAGGAAACAGACAGAGGTTTTTATCCAATCACTAGAAATGGGGCACTCTGCAGCATTAAGAGCTATAAAGGCTTCAGGTAAGGACTGCTGTGAGAGATGATATCCAAATAGTTAAGAAAGTTGTTCAATATACATATATACAGTGGATATAAAAAGTCTACACACCTCTGTTAAAATGTTAGGTTTCTGTGATGTAAAAAAATGAGACAAAGATAAATCATTTCAGAAATTTTTCCGCCTTTAATGTGACCTATAAACTGTACAACTCAATTGAAAAACAAACTGAAATCTTTTAGGTAGATGGAAGAAAAAATATAAAAATAAAATAATATGGTTGCATAAGTGTGCACACCCTTAAACTAATACTTTGTTGAAGCACCTTTTGATTTTATTACAGCACTCAGTCTTTTTGGGTATGAGTCTATCAGCATGGCACATTTTGACTTGGCAAGATTTGCCCACTCTTCTTTGCAAAAACACTCCAAATCTGTCAGATTGCGAGGGCATCTCCTGGGCACAGCCCTCTTCAGATCACCCCACAGATTTTCAATCTGATTCAGGCCTGGGCTCTGGCTGGGCCATTCCAAAACTTTCATCTTCTTCTGGTGAAGCCATACCTTTGTAGATTTGGATGTATGCTTTAAGTCGTTGTCATGCTGAAAGATGAAGTTCCTCTTCATGTTCCTCTGTCACAACCAGACAGCTGAGAAGCTCTGACAGAGGCCTTTCAGAACCTCCTCCTTGAGTTCTCTTGTTGTGCTGTTCAGTTGCTCATCTCGTTAGCCTCTCTCAGCTGTCATGTGTTGGACTAATTGCTTCCCTTTAAATTCCTCCCCAGAATGCTTTTCTGGGCGGCTTATACTTCTTCCTGGAGTGTGTGTGCTTGCTGGTCTTGTTCTCCTGTCTGCTACAAAGCTAAGTGTTTGAACATTTATTTGTTATTTTCTGTTTGCTGGATCCCAGGTGACCCTGACTCCCTCCGTATCTTGTGTAGGGAGCCGGTGGTCGTGTCCCCTCACTATTGTAGGGTGCTCAGGGATTATATAGTCAAGGTACGTGGATATGCAAACTTCCACCATTCGGATCTTTGCATAGGCTGAGTAGCCAGGGAAAGTGCCAGGTCTTCTGCAGGGGTCTCCCTTTTGTTCCTTAGCTTTTGGATCCAGCGAGTCATTTATGCTTGTTGCTTTGCCTTGTTCCCTGTACACCGTCCGTGACATCCTCTTTCTAGAGAAGCCTGAAGGTTTTGTGCCAATATTGACTGGTATTTGGAACTGTTCATAATTCCCTCTAGCTTAACTAAGGCCCCAGTTCCAGCTGAAGAAAAACAGCCCCTTGGCATGATGCTGCCACCACCATGCTTCACTGTGGGGATGGTGTTCTTTTGGTGATGTCACTCTACCCTATAGCCCAGACATATGAAGAATACAGAGATTGTTGTCACATGTACCACACAGCCAGTACTTGCCAGATATTCCTGCAGCTCCTTTAATGTTGCTGTAGGCCTCTTGGTCGCCTCCCAGACCAGTTTTATTCTCGTCTTTTTATCAATTTTGGAGGCACGTCCAGTTCTTGGTAATGTCACTGTTGTGCCATATTTTCTCCACTTGATGATGACTGTCTTCACTGTGTTCCATGGTATATCTAATGCCTTGGAAATCCTTTTGTACCCTTCTCCGGACTGATACCTTTTAACAATGAGATCCCTCTGATGCTTTGGAAGCTCTCTGTGGACCACGGCTTCTGCTGTAGGATGCGACTAAGAAAATTTCAGGAAAGACCAACTCGATCAGCAGAACTTTATTTGGGGTTAATCTGAGGCACTCTAAATGATGGCAGGTGTATGCTGACTCCTATTTATCATGATTTTGAATGTGATCGCTTAATTCTGAACACAGCTACATCCCCAGTTATAAGAGGGTGTGCACACTTATGCAACCACATTATTTTTTTTTGTTTTCTTCCCTCCACCTAAAAGATTTTAGTTTGTTTTTCAATTGAGTGGTACAGTTTATAGGTCACATTAAAGGTGGAAAAAGTTCAGGAATGATTTATCTTTGTCTCATTTTTTTACAGCACAGAAACCTGACATTTTAACAGGGGTGTGTAGACTTTTTATATCCACTGTGTATATATATATACTTTTGACTTTCAGGCTCCATATCTCACCATCCACTACAGCTTCGAACGTGAGACTCCCATCATTTTATACACAATCATTTCATACATAAATTGGACTTACGACTATTTAGCATATGATTAGTTATGCAGATTCTTGTCATGTAACTGCATTGTTAGTGTTTTGCTCCTAAAATTCTACATTTTAATTTTTATTATTTTATTAGTATTTTATAAATCCACCTTTGGCTTTCAGCACTGCCTGAATCCCTCTGGACAAGCTCACTTTCAGATTCAAGCATTTCTCGACTGAAATCTGTTCCCAGGTCTCTTCTACATGTTTCCAATGTTGGTGTATACTGGTCGACTCACTTGGGTACGAATACAGCTTTTTCTTCAACTCTACCCACATGTGTTCGATTGGGTTGGGGTCTGGGGGGGCCAATTCAGCACCTCTACTTTATTGTCATTGTACAACATTTCTTCGCCAATCTCCACGTACTGTATGCTTTGGGTCATCATCCTGCTGGAACACTATGTTGTCCTTTTCATACCCATAGTACTCGTCATGTAGGATATTCACATATAGCTCAGCACTGAGACCACTATCGATCCTGGTCAAGTATCCAATACCTTTGGCTGTGAAACAACCCTATATCCACAGGCTTCCTCCACTGAACTTGACAGTTCCTTCAATTTCTCAATCCATTAGCCCCCTTTTCTCCTGTTTCTTCCAGACCTATTTGAACCCATCAGAGCCCAGTCTATTGATTTTCGTCTCTTTGCTCCAAATCACTCGTTTCATCACCAATTTTTTGCAAACTTGCATACTCGAGCTGACGCTTCTTATAACAATATTGGTGTCGAGGCTTATTCACCTTTTTACAAGCCACCATTCCAGACTTGTGTAATGTGCGTCGTATGGTGCTTGCATGGAGATCTGTGATCTCCCTATTATGAAGCGTACAAGCCGCCTCCACTGCCGTGTTTGTCGTGGCAGAACTGATAGACCTTGTGATTAGCAGACTTGTTGACTCCGATATTTTGCCTGGACATCCACCTATGGGCTTTGGAATGGATGGACTTCAATTCGTATTCTTCCACCTGTCATGGCGCTCACATGATGGAGTCTGGCAATTGTCTTGGCCGAAATACCACAATCGAGCTGGAGGATGCGGTTTCTCTTTTCTAGGGAAGCCTTCGTCATGGCGGATCCTGGATTCGAACCAGTGACCTTTCGCTTGGGAATCCACCTAATAACAAACTAAACTATTAGGGAATGTGAGAACAGGTTGTAATGTGTAGTAAAGAAGAAGAAAAAGATTGTTCCACCACCAGGAGCAAAACAGTAACAATGCAGTTACATGAGAAGAATCAGAAGAACTAATCATATGGTATGTATCCAATGTATGTATGAGATAGCCAAGGTGATTGTCTATAAAATGTTGGAAGTCTCACATTGGAGACTGTAGTGGATGGTGAGATATGGAGCCTGAAAGACAAAAATTCTAACATTGTTACCCTTTTGCTCGTCAGTGTATATATACTGTGTAAATGTATATATTGTGACACAGTGAGAGGTTTGGTCTGGGAAAACAGGTATTTTCCTCCCAGCATGTGCTGCTGGGCTGATTTACAGCCAGGTGAGGTCAAATACCGGACCGGATTTTAAATGCCGGTCCGGGTTTTGGCAGCACCTGGCTGTCCTTAAATAAGCCGCTAGGCTCAGAAGCCATGTCTCTGTGTTGGGATCTGGAAGCCTTGTGTCTGGATGAAGGCTTGCTACCTGTTTGGCGTGAAAACAGGTTGGTGCTGCTATGCTCAAGGACTCTTTGAGGCAGAATTGCCGCATGGTGTGAATTACCACCGCAAGGTGGCTTTTTGTTTGAATATGACTTCTTGTTTTGTCACTTGCCTAAAGTGTGAATAAAACACTGAACTGTTTGATCCAAAGAACTTGTTGTTGCCTCTATACTGCGTCCGCTAATCCTGTCTACCAGAGTGAGTCCCCACAACTGGTGGAGGATGCGGGTAAAAGCAGTGAGGCTGGCTTGGACGCCGATATATTTGGTTTTTGCATTTTTCAGGCACGGTTGTATGTCATAGATTAAACCAACTGTATTACAATCAGTGCCCCACGACACAATGGAGGCTGTTGTGAAGGCCCTCATTGAGGCTATTCTGCAGTAGCGAGAGACAAACCTGCAGCAACGCGAGGCTAATCAAGCAGCAGCAGGAGACTAACCAGTTGCTGCTACAACATGTGATGGCTTTGCAGACAACAGGAGCAACCCCGAGCGCCCACGATGCCCAAAAAGCAGTCCGTGCTGCGATTTCTAAGATGACCCCCGCAGACGACATCGAAACCTACCTGGCGATGTACGAGAAAGTGGCCATCAGGGAAAAGCTACCCCGTGACCAGTGGGCTGAGGTCGTTGCTCCATTCCTGGCATCCGATTCCCAGCGGGTGTATTTCGACTTGCCGGACGATCAAGCAGCCGACTACCAAAAAGTAAAGGGTTCAATTTTGGCAAGACTGGGGGTGAATGTCTTTGTCTGGGCCCAGCGGGTACATTAATGAGGGTTTAAGCCAGCTGAGCCTGCGAGGACCCAGCATTATGACTTACTCCACTTCTTGCAAAAGTAGCTACAGCCTGATGTGCTGAGTCCCCCGTCCATGCTGCATAGAATATTAGCCGATATCTTCTGGAGGGCATTGCCATATACCCTCTCCAGCACTGGATCGGTCAGGTGTCTCCTGGCAATGCCCTTGAGATGGTGGACCCGGTGGAACGCTATGAAGCTATCAGGAATCGAAAGGAGGGTTCTGTCAGGAGGGGGATCGGCAAACCCCGATAATCTCCAACCCAGGCCCGGAGATTTGAGCCGATAAAACCCGCCTGGGATGTTCCCACGGCGGACCTGGCTCTGATAGTCTGCTGGCAGTGTCAGGAGCCTGGCCATGTAAGGGCTGACTGTCCCCATCGGGTTGAGCCCATTGACACTAACTATGGCTACCGTCAGTCGCTATATGCCAGGAGGCTGTGTGCAACAGTTACCCCAGAGTCTCTAGATCACTTGTGCCAGGTGGAAGTGGGAGACACTCCGGTGAAGGCTCTGCTGGACTCAGGGAGTCTGGTGACCCTAGTAAGGGCTTCCCTGGTGCGGTCTCCTGAGTATACTATAAAGTTGGGGTGGTGTGCCTCCACAGAGACTTAAAAAGACTACCCCACAGTGCTGGTGTCTTTAACTACGATGGCCGGTAGATGGACCCATGAGGTGGCTGTCGCCACAAATCTACATTACGAACTCATAATAGGGAGAAACTGCCCGGGCTTCCCAACACTGTGACTGATACCCATGAGACAGGGTTAACCCTAGCAGAGTGGCCCAGCTCAAGGGGGAAGACCAGAACCCTGGGAACCTGAGACGAAGGGCCAGCGGTAGGGGTGACCGCCACTTCGGTGGAAGAGGGGGAGACAACCCTGCTCATTGTGATGGTGGGAGACGTGGAGGACTTGCCGCTGGGTCATGAATTGGCAGACCTCAACGTCTCCGGGGATAATTTTGGTACCACCTAACGTCGGCACCAATCCCTATCCCGCACCTGGGAAAATGTGTTCATAGTAGATGGTGCCACAACATCCTGTGGCAGAGTCAGTGTTTCCCCATTTTGTGGTTAAACAAGATATGTTGCATCTGGTAAACCAACTACAGGGTGAGCAAATGGAACAGTTGGTGGTCCCCAAGGCTTATCGCGAGCTTGTGTTAGATCTAGCACACCAACACGTTCTCGGGGGTCACCTGGGGCTGCAGAAAACTCAGGATCGTATTCTACAGTGGTTTTACTGGCTCAGCATATTCAAAGAAGTGGAAGAGTTTTGTAAGTCTTGCCCGACCTGCCAGATAACTAGCCCCCAGCCACATTTCCGTAGTCCCCTAGTACCTCTCCCGATTATCGAAGTACCGTTTGACCGAATAGCTATGGACCTCATAGGCCCAGTACCGAAGTCCCCCAGAGGGCATCAACACATTTTAGTCATTCTAGACTACGCCACTCAGTACCCGGAGGCGGTGCCACTGCGACATACCTTGGCCAAACTCATAGCTAAGGATGTTTTCCTGAGTAGGACTACCTAAACAGGTTCTAACTGACCAAGGGACCCCTTTTATGTCCAAGGTGATGAGGAAACTCTGCACAGTTGCTGCACATAAAACAACTACAGATGTCCGTTTACCATCTGCAAACGGACAGTCTGGTAGAACGGTTTAACCAAACATTAAAAAATATGCTGAAAAAGGTAGTGTCTAAAGATGGGAAGGATTGGGACCGCCTGCCCTACCTCATGTTCGCTGTGCGAGAGGTACCCCAGGCTTCTACTGGGTTCTCGCCCTTCGAACTGCTATAGCTATATGGCAGACAGCCTCTGGTCTCTTGGATGTGGCCAAATAGGCATGGGAACAATAACCCACTCCACATAAAAGTGTCATTGAGTAAGTTACCCAGATGCAAGATCAGAGAGCATACGGAGGCAGCTCAGCGAGCCCAGAGTTGGGTCTATAATTGGCATGCTCGGGTCCGGATCTTTAACCCGGGCGATCTGGTTTTGGTTTTGATGCTGACTGTGGACAGTAAGTTCCTGGCTAGGTGGCAGGGGCCCTATGAGGTACTAGAGAAAACTGGAGATGTAAACTACAAGGTACACCAGCCAGGGCGGCGAAAACCGGAGCAGGTTTACCATGTAAATTTACTCAAACCGTGGAAAGATAGGGAAACCTGTACAGAAGACAGCCCACGGTCGGGTTTTCTAGGAGAAGAGGTACCGGCCCCTCTGTCTGATGCAAGAGAGGCGGCTGCCACAGTAAAAATTGCTGACAGCCTTTCCTCTAAACAGACTCAAGAGGCCAGGGAGTTTGTTTGAGATGTGTTCTCGGACCTCCCTGGACGCACTTCCATAATCCAACATGACATTGTCACTGAGCCTCAGGCAAAAGTCCGATTAGAAACATATCGGGGGCCCGAGGCTTGGCGACAAGCCATATCGGAGGTGGTGCAGCTAATGTTGCAGCTAGATGTCATTGAGGAGTCAAAAAGTGAATGGGCCAGTCCTATGGTAACACGGTTTTCAAATTCGATGCGTATCCCATGCCCCGGGTGGATGCGCTCATAGAGAGGTTAGGACAAGCCCGGTATTTTCTGTTTTGGACCTCACGAAAGGGTACTGGCAGGTGCCCTTAACGGAGGCTGCCAAAGAGAAAACTGCCTTCATCACGCCTGAGGGTCTGTATCAATATAAGGTCTTACCCTTTAGTCTGCATAGCGCCCCCGCCACTTTTCAGCGACTAATGGACATTGTGCTTCGTCCACATCGTTGGTACACTTTGGCTTACCTGGACGATATTGTCATCCACAGTACCGACTGGGAAAGTCACCTACACAAAGTGCAGGCTGTACTGGACTCCCTTCGTAAAGCTGGCCTAACCGCTAACCCAACAAAATGTGTGATAGGGTTAAAAGAGACTAAGTACCTGGGGTATGTCATTGGGCGCGGAGTCATCAAACCCCAAGTCAACAAAATAGAGGCAATACGGAATTGGCCCGACCTGTCACCACTAGGCAAATAAAGTAATTCCTGGGAATGGTGGGCTATTACATGAGGTTTGTTTCCCACTTTGCTACTCTAGCCGCACCCTTGACAGGACTCTTGAAGGGACACAAGTCAATGATGGTTCACTGGGATGATTAAAGGCTTTCTTTGCTTTGAAGTTGGCCCTGTGTGGGTCCCCGACTTTGTAGTACAGACCGATGCCTCCGAAGTAGGTCTCGGTGCTGCACTGTCTCAGGAAGTCAACGGGGAGGAGCATCCCGTTGTCTTCCTCAGCCTTAAAGAGGACCTTTCACCTAAAAAAAAAATTTAAACTAAGACTATAGCGTTACTTACATGCCCCCATGATTTCTTGAACGTTAATTATTTTTTCATTCTGTGCCCCCGTTTGTCCGCTATGCCCCCCGCAATAATTCCCGCCGTCTATGCTAATGAGCCAGCCTCAAATTGGCTGGCTTTAAAAGTTCTCCCGGTCGTGCCTTCCATCTTCTCCCTGGCACGGAGCGCATCCAATCAGCGCGCTCCGCTCTTAGCCGGATAGACGAAATCGCTCCAGTTCTCTGAAGTCTCGCGAGAACTGGAGCGTCTTCTCCCTGGCTAAGAGCGGAGCGCGCTGATTGGATGCGCTCCGTGCCAGGGAGAAGATAGAAGGCACGCCGAGGAGAACTTTTAAAGCCAGCCCATTTGAGGCTGGCTCATTAACATAAACGGCGGGAAGTATTCCGGGGAGCATAGCGGACAAACGGGGGCACAGTTTGAAAAAAGAAATAACGATCAAGAATTCATGGGGGCATGTAAGTAAAGCTATGGTCTTAGTTTAAATTTTTTTTTTAAGGTGAAAGGTCCTCTTTAAGCTCACCCCAGCCGAGACTCGGTATAGTATAGTAGAGAGAGACTGTCTGGCTATCAAGTGGGCACTAGAATCTCTCCGCTATTTATTGGGGAGAAAATTCTGCCTGGTGACTGACCACTCCCCTCTTAAGTGGATGAGCCAGGCCAAGGACAGAAATGCCCAGGTCACCCGATGGTTTCTCTTCGTACAAAACTTTAAGTTTTAGATGGAACACAGGGCAGGCCGGTTACAGGACAACGCGAATGCCCTCTCCCGGATACACAGTCTGGCGTGTGTTCACCCTCTCAGGGTTGAACAAAGGGGAAAGGGGGGGGTATATGACACAGTGAGAGGTTTGGTCTAGGAAAACAAGTATTTTCCTCCCAGCATGTGCCGCTGGGCTGATTTTAAATGCCGGTCCGGGTTTTGGCAGCACCTTGCTGTCCTTAAATAGGCAGCTGGGCTCAGAAGCCATGTCAACAATAGGATTGCTTGTTTTGTCACTTGCCTAAAGTGTGAATAAAACAACAAATCCTGTCTACCAGAGCGAGTCCCCACAGTATATGTATATATATTATGTGTTAAATCGGACAGACCTGTGAAGTAAAGCATACTTACCTGCTCTCAGTGGTGTGTTACAGCTCCTTCACCCCCCAGCCGCAATGACATTTCCTCCATGTATTACATCACTGAGGCACTTGACACATGGAGGGCATGTCACTGCTGCAGCCAGTTGGCTGCAGCAACCATGTGACCCATATCAAACGTGATGTTGAGAGGTGGGGACTAAAGCAATGCAGTGGTGGCGAGGGTACAAAGGAGATGAAACCTAGCAGCAGGGAGCAGGTAAGTATGCTTTCCACCGCAAGTTCAGCCATATGGATGTGGTCTGCCAAATAGTATACAATACATGACTGATTCGCCATGGTGCCTAATGTTGCTTTCTTCTCTTAGGCCCTGGCTGCAAGAGGCTTGGGATTGATGGAGATCGAGAGGCAATCCCCTTTACACTACAAATAGTTTACAGCAAGGTATGTTTAAAATCAATGTAAAAAGTTCCACTAAAATAGTAAGGACCGTTGGGTGCACCTAGCCTTTCTGCTGTCTGAGGCAAAAACTGAGACAGCAAACCCCCCCCACCCCCCAAATGCCAATTTGTTAACCAAACCATTCCCTTTGTGCCCTACTGTTAAATACATACTTGGAAAACATTACATATAGAGCTACAAAACACACAGGATTAATATAGCACCACATACCACTTACATCCAGTAAAGTCTCTGCTGATGTAGACATTCTTTCTTTATCTTCTCCATTCAGACCAGACCAGACCACCATGATTATTTCTTTCAGCCATCTTTTGTCTCTGCCGAGTTTGAGAACTACTTTTCCATCCCCCCACCCACCTTCTGGACACCCTATCCTGCCACCTATAATACTATACTGTAGAAACAGATAATCCCCCTGAAAATACTATTACCACACAGATAGTTCCCGTTTATTGGCACACAGTGCCCTAAAAATGACTGCGCCCAGAAAATAGTGTCCCTTAAACTTATAGTGCCGTAAACATAGTGTGCTACAAAAATAATTGTGCTAAGCTGATACTGTGCCAGGGTGCTTTCAAATGTAACAGTCCTCCCAAAAGTCCCAACAATAGTAAAAATTCTCTACCAGAGTGCCCTATGTTTAGATCACCTACGGTCTCTAGTTAACCCTCCTCTTATGTTAGCTTTCTGTTACTATCCATGATGTTAACGGGTCGGTTTTGACCCGTGTCTTAAATCAGCCATAAAATACTCTCTGAACAATTATTTATCATCCAATTTGTTTCTTACCTCTTGGTTACCTTGTTAGGCTTCTTTATCCTTGAAAAGATTGGTTTTAATATTTTTGGTGTGACCCCTTAGACCTTTCTTTTGATAGCATACCTCTCATTTTCAAATTAAAAAAATGGTAAAATAAACCTCAATAGAATATTATTAGTAAATAAAAGGTTGTTATGTCACCAGAATGTTGCTGAGGAGTATTTGAACACATCTCTTAACTTTTTTTTTATATTTTTTATTTTATTTTAATAACATTAACTATAATAACATTGATGGTGTTAGGGTCAATTTTGACCCATATATATTTACTATTTTCCTCCTGAGAAGTTCTTGTCCAAGGTCATAGCTAGTAAAAAAATTCTCACACGTGATATTGTGAACCCCGCAGTCCAGTAGTCAAATCAAGGATTACACGTTGTCCTTGTTTTTTTTCAGGGATGCCACTTTCGGGTTTGCCGTTGTAAATCTGTAGGTTCCATGCATAGCTTGTTTTTGCATCACAGGCTGCCCAGATTTTTATGCCGTATTTGCCTGGCTTACTGGGCATATACTGCCGGAAGGGGCAATTTCCACGGAAAGGGATCAAACGTTCATCTACTGTTACCTGAGGCCCAGGGTTAAACATTAGTGGAAGGAGCTGAACCCATTTCTCCCAGACATCCCTTATGGGAGTAAGCTTGTCAGATTTTGCTCTAGTATCTCTGTTGTCAAATCTGAAAACTCTTGATATCATTCGAAAGGTGTGAAGTGACATTGTTGCTGGGAAGATATATCTGCCTCTTGACTTGTCCCAAAGACTATCAGTGGCCTCATTATAGGATCTGTACACTCCAGCGAGAAGAAGAACACCAATATAAGCATCTAGGCATTCCTCATTTATGTCATTCCACATGTTGCCATGGACTTTTTTTCCTTCAAGGTTTGTCATTGCAATGATCACTTTT
Source organism: Bufo gargarizans (assembly GCF_014858855.1). Classification (NCBI taxonomy): domain Eukaryota; kingdom Metazoa; phylum Chordata; class Amphibia; order Anura; family Bufonidae; genus Bufo; species Bufo gargarizans. The sequence goes on from NC_058085.1 coordinate 42,898,088, forward strand.
TTTAGTGACAATGGCATGAACAGTTCAAAACATGTTTTGATGTCACTTACTCTCGTCACAGCAAACCTTGTGATCCCAGGGGTCATTTTGATTACATCTGCAGCAGCTGCCCTGCCATGTAAGTCAGGAGGTTCTGAACTCCAACAGATCTTACCACTTTTGGATTTGAATGTTTCAGCAGGAACAGCAGCAGGTTCAGCACTGGTGGCCTCCTCATCAGACTCATCAGATGTGTCTGTGTATTCTGGTTGATACTCTACTTTATCTTCTGCCTCAGAAACCTGCTCATCCATATCGCTATGCTGCTCTGTGTCCTCTGCCTCATTTTCATCCAAGATATAATCCAGTATTTGGCTTCCTGTAAATCTTCTCACTCTTGCATGCTGCATATTGGAGATGATTACTCTGCAAGTCAGCAACTCTGAAATGTATTGGTCCTATGTTTCTTTACTTTATTTAGAGAAGCAGACAAGCAGGCAAAGAGATGGGCCCCTCGCTAACTACAGCTCCCAGGGCTGAGAGGTGATTGGCTGTCAGTGTTACTAAGCAGAGGGAGGGTTTATTAGTGTCCTATAATCCTATATTATAACTGGGTCAGAATTGACCCTAACACCATAAACGTCTTAATTTTCACCACAGTATTTTATAATTCAGTGAAAAGGATTATTTTTCTATTACATTGTTTAAATAGAGGTTCCTGACAAAGTAAAAAAATCTTGATGCAATAAATAAATTTATGCAATACTTATAGACATTCAAAACCTGAAAACGGGTCGGTTCTGACCCTAACATAAGAGGAGGGTTAAAGAGGTACACTCCCTCAATACATGAAATTACACAACAGAAATGGAGTGCGACCACACCAATATCCAATGATAAAAAATAAATGTTATTCATATCTTAATAAAAAGTGACATACTTTACAATACATAGAAATAAATTAGCAGGGACATGACACAGTCATACATCGCCCTGCCAGCAGTCCCATCACCGTAATACTGTGAGATATACCCCCGTGATCTGTAACACATGGAACAAAAATCCTAATAGATGTAATCAAGCAGAAGGGTATATAATGCAAAAACCTATCTCAAGTGAAGATATGCCTCCCATACAGCTGTTGGCCTCACTATCAAGGCTCAAACCGCACAGATCAAAAGAGCCGAGAGGTGCACAAAATGAAAGGAAGACATACCGATGTTGCAGGGGCTGCTGTCAGGGCAAAGGCGCTCCTCAACGCGCGCTTCGCGTATAGTTTGCTTCCTCGGGAGGAGTTGAGTGCCCTATGTGATAACAGTGCACCCAAAAGTAATAATGTCCCTCATTTTGCCCCCAGAAGTAATAATGCCCCCCATAGTGCCCCCAGTAGCAATATTTCCCCCTATAATGTGTGCCAGTACAAAAAAATGACCCATTATGATCTTTGGCAGTAAAATAATTCCTCTGATAGGCTGCAAGAACTAGGACTAAAGTCTATTGGAGGAAATGGTGGGCCAGGGAGACATGCAGTTGAATATGTAGATATGAAGGTTTCCACAATGGAATGGCTCATTGCCCGTGGCCCTTCCGCTGCCCCGCTTTTGCCCCCACCTTGTGCTGCCTGAGGCAATCGCCTCACCTCGCCTCATTGGTGGTGCACCCCTGGTAAGGACCATAAAACCAAAACTATAAAAAAACAACTCATACCACCAGTTTGATTATATTGCCACTGTCCCCTTTACTTTTAGCCCCGCATAAGCGGCCGAAGCAGATGGAGTGATGGAGAAAAGTTGTGCACGTCTGTAAGCCTGATAAAAGCATGCAAGACCTTAGAAGAACTTGGTGAGAGCCTTAAGGTTTTTTTTTTTTTTTTTACAACAAAAGTTTTCTGCTTTCTCAATATTTCTAGAAACTGAAAGACAGGCAATTTATAGACCGGGCTTCTACTATTACTTCTTTATACTTCAAAATGTCAAAGATATGAACATGGTCTGAGTATAGGTTGGACCTCATTATTGTGGTCAAAACTAAAAAACTGGTGTACTGGGATTACCCTGGGAAATGGTGATGTCCAGGGTCTCATGCAGTGCAGAGTATTTTAGGAAACCATTTTACTGGTCTTAAGAAAAACTGTGAGAGCCAAACTGCATATAAAAAGGGGCATACGTGAAATTAAGGATGTAGAATGTGGTCTGAAAAAGAACCCAAATGAAAGGGAGAATCTGGTGTTTTCCTCTAACTTTCTCAAAATGTTTTTCGTTTTAAGATGCCAAAATGGAATGTCTAAATCTTACCGTACGGGAAGTGGTGAAACGACAGAACTCCAAAACCAAGAAAAGTTTTAATCAGGTAGGAACCACTCTGGACCAGACAATACTATTTATGAAAAGCATAGCTAGAAAAACTAAAACCCTTATATTCAGAAATTATCATATATAATATAGTTAATCTGTTCTGTTAAATGTGTTAAACTGAATAAAGCATTCAAAAGATCAATCAGGTATAGATTTTATACTTCCTAACCTGGAAAGAGATATTTTTTATGTTCAGTAGTAAAACCTGCTCAATAATGTGCTTTATCTAAGCTGCCCACAGGAGTGGGAAAAATTACTATAATATTACTGCCTCCTATGTAAAAGATTAAAACTACTATAATACTGTCCCTATGTAAAATAATATAACTACCATAATACTGCCTCCTATGTACAAGAATATAACTACTATAATACTGCTCCTATGTACAAGAATATAACTACTATAGGGGGGCGGAGCCTAGCCACGCTGCTGAATGGCTGCACACGCTTGAGCTCCTCCAGCATTCCGGCTCATTTGCCCTATTTAAGCTTCTAATTTGATTGATTATGGGGAAACCTGGCAAAGATAAGAACAGAGGAAGCTCAGAGTCGACCCCACTGCGCTCCAAATTACCAGAGATGGAGAAGTTTCTTCGGAAAACACCGAGGCTTACTGCTCAGAAGGGCCCCAATATGGCGGCATCTATTACTCATGACTCCGATGCAGGAGACATCTCAGACGCAGGCAGCGGCTCCGATATCTCAGACGGGAGACCCAGAGATAAGCCCCTCTCAGAACGGACTCTCCGACGTGTCCTTGAAGCTGCCCTCTCGCCTCTTAAGCAAGACTTGTCAGACATTAAGGATGAAATAAAGCACCTGGGTCAGAGGGTTGTCTCGTTAGAAACAGCACAAGAAGCTATCATGACTTATGAGGGTAAAGCTTCGGAGGTGCTGACGTCTCACAAGGCCTTACTGAACGATGCCTTCCTGAAGCTGGAGGATCAGGAAAATCGTAGTCGCCGGCGCAACATTCGCATTCGCGGCCTACCTGAGTCGATTGCGGCGGAGGCCTTACCAACAGTTGCGCGCGAAATATTTTCCATGATGCTTGATCCGGATAAAGCGACAGGAATCGTGGTGGAGCGCATACATAGGGCGCTGCGCCCCAGGCCTAAACCGCAAGAGCCACCACGTGACGTGATTTGTGGCCTGTTGAGCTACGTCGACACCGCAGCCCTCCTGAAAAGGCAACGCGAGATGGAGGTACTTGAGTACGAAAATACCCCGATCCAGATGTTCCAGGATCTCGCGCCATCCACCCTGGCCAAGCGGCGCTTGTTCAAGCCTCTCCTGGATGTCCTGCGGAAGACGTCGACTCCGTTCCGATGGCTATATCCTTTTGGGCTGGCGGTCTCCAGGAATGGTAAACTACTTACCGTACGCTCACCAGCGGATCTTGATTCTGTTTGGAGGTCCCTGTGGAAATCCCTTCATGGTTACCGGCCGACCAAGATGGCCCCCTACCTACTCCACCTCGTGTCTCGGCCTGGCAGAAGGCCTCCGCAGGCAGATCGGATCGTTTGGGACGCGGCAAGATGGACAGGGCCCTCACCTGAGCCCGCCGCTCCGGCCATGTTCGTAAGCATGTATCGTTGATATCTAATTTCTCCAGGCCTGGAGATGACTGTCTCTCAACCTCCTGTTTTAATGTTTATTATAGGCGAACTTGGCCTCTCCCCTGGTTTCCATTTTACGGCCTACATTATATTTCGGGTCTATGTTTTATATATGATGTCATAACAGATTTGTGACGCTTCTCTGTTTCCACTGGTCGCTACCTCTGGGACTGCGAGCTCTATTCCCCACCTGAAGGGTGAAGACCGGATAGATACCGGTGCTGGACGTATTTGTGTTCTGGTCTATATGTTTCGGACCATACGGTGCTTTACTTGCCCCCTCGCCAGTCCAATCCTGTCTTGGCTGGTGATAAGTAAAGCATTCACTCCACCTCGGATGGGTACTTGTCCGAGCTGGTCATTTGCCAGTTTAATATGTTTATGGTTATCTCCCCTATTTTATTTTCTATGTTCTCCTCTCCCCCCTTTCCTTTCCTCTGCTCATATCAACTGTGTGCTATTCAGTGCTCCCATGGGTGTCATGGGCTCTTACCCACCTGATTGTATGCCGAAATGTCTTCTATTGTAGTCGCCTCGCTAAATGCACATGGACTGAACGAGCCATGCAAAAGGTCTCAAACGCTGTCTCTCCTGAGGGATAAAGTTTCAGTGGCTTTTCTGCAGGAGACCCACTTCAGAACAGGCAAAATCCCTAACTTTCCCCCTAAGAAATTTGTCCAATGGTTTCACAGTACCCATGATTCTGCTAGTAGGGGAGTTAGTATAGCTGTGCATAAATGCCTTCCCTTCAAGCATACCGCTACCTCTGCAGACCCAGAGGGCAGGTACATCTTTGTGAAGGGTGTACTGGGTGATTCCCCAGTGACGTTTGCCAATTTGTATGCCCCTAATAAAGGCCAAGTACCATGGCTCGTTCAGTCCCTTGCTTTATTATCCTCCTTTTCAGAGGGGTTATTGGTTTTAGGGGGCGACTTCAATGTTGCTCTAGAGCCAGCGGTGGACACCTCGGTGGGCAGACCCTCTGTGTCCTATAGGCTCTTGAAAAGGCTAAAAGTTTCTCTGAGAAGGCTGAAGGTCTTGGACGTCTGGCGTACTCTAAACCCCAATGGCTGAGATTACACATTTTACTCGCATGCCAAGATGTCTTTCCACAGATTGGATTATCTGTTCCTATACGATTCGCATATACGTAATGTCTCTGGAGCCCGGATAGGTAACATCACACTGTCCGACCATGCCCCTGTTATTATTAACCTCTCCCTGTCCGGTCCTCAGAGGAAAGAGCGCTTATGGCGTCTCAATGACACTTTGGTTTTAGATCCTACACACGCTGGCAAAATTAAGGCCTTGATTTCAGAATTTTTTGCGCTAAATGATACTCCAGACTCCCCTCCTTCTCCTTCCATATTATGGGAATCTCACAAGGTAGTTATCAGGGGGGAACTCATTGCCCTTGGGGCTTATGTAAAAAAACAAAGGATGCAGGCTTTAGATGCCTTACTGGCGTCCATCGCTCGCCTTGAGTCCTCCCACAAGGAATCACGAGCCTTAAGCACGTTGGCAGAACTGACTGAAGCCAGAACGCGCTTAAAAAATTATTAAATGTCACCTCTGCGAAGCTGGTGTTACGATCACGTTTCAAGGCTTATGCCCATGGAAATAGAGGAAACAGACTGATGTCGGCCATTGCCAAGAAGCAGTTCTCGGACTCCTTTGTTTCCTCTATTAAAGATTCCAAGGCAACGGTACATAAGTCCACCCCAGATGTCGCCAAAGCATTTTGCGCCTTCTATGAGGCATTATATAATTTACCCCCTCCAACTGGGGCTACCCCTAATGATCTATCCGAGGCCACAGACAAATTTTTGCAGACCCTGAACCTCCCTTCCATATCCTCATCCGAGGCTTCCCTTCTGACTAGGCCCATCTCTGATTCGGAGATTCGTACGGTTCTCATGTCTATCCCTTCAGGTAAAAGCCCTGGGCCCGATGGATTTTCCATAGCCTACTATAAATCCTTTCAGGATGTTTTAATCCCTCGTTTCAGGAATTTGTGCAATTACCTTCTTACTGGGGGCTCCCTTGCACCTCACTCCTTGTTGGCGCACATTACTGTCCTCCACAAGGAAAACAAGGACCCGACTTGCTGCAGTAACTATAGGCCGATCTCCTTGCTTAATAATGATGTGAAGTGGTGGGCGAAGATTTTGGCTTCCAGGCTCCCAGACGTTCTGCCTGATATTGTCCATGAGGAGCAAGTAGGTTTTGTCCATGGCAGACAGGGGTCTGAAAACACGGTGCGGCTTCTCCATCTTATTAACTGGGCCAAACGATCCTCTAAGCCCTTAGTCTTGGTGAGTACGGATGCGGAAAAGGCCTTCGACAGGGTCAGTTGGCACTTTATGTCGCGGACCCTGCCGAAGTTTGGCCTCCCAGATCAGTTTGTTAACGCCATTTTCACTTTATATTCGGCCCCCTCTGCCATGGTCAAAGTCAATGGAGCACTATCCCCACCATTTCGCATCACCAATGGAACGAGGCAAGGATGTCCCCTCTCTCCTGCATTATTCGTATTAGTGATGGAGACCCTTTTATGTACAATTAGAGCGGACCCGGGTATCAAAGGCCTTCAGGTGGGCCCCTATACCCATGTTACTGCAGCATTTGCGGATGACCTTTTAGTCATGACCTCCAATCCTAGAGAGGCCTTGCCCAAATTGCTGAATATATTTGAGGATTTTGGATTCGTATCTAATTTTAAAATAAATTATGGGAAATCCATGGCGCTCAACATTTCCTGTCCCCAAACTGTGGTCAACAATCTTAAGCGCAGCACCCCGTTTACCTGGGCCTCCAGAGACATTACGTTTTTGGGGACACATATCTCGGCTACTGTCCAGGATCTAGCCTCCCTCAACTATGTGCCGCTCCTGCAAACTGTCCGCAACCATCTGCAAAATCTGAAACTTCCATTTGTTTCCTGGGTCGGAAGGAAAAATTACCTTAAAACCTTTATCCTCCCCAAATTTTTATATTTGTTGCAATCCCTCCCTATTTGGCTTCCTAACTCATATTTCACAGAAGTCCGCCGAGTGTTCACACGCTTCCTCTGGAATGGCAAATCGCCCCGTATTGCCTATTCTGTCCTCACAAGGGATAGGAGGTTTGGAGGCTTTGGGATGCCAGATGTAAAGTCATATTATACTGCTGTTCAGCTGTGTAGATGTGTGGCTACTCTATCCCGCCAATCTAGCTCCCTTTGCTCACGTCTTGAGTCTGTACTGCTCACCAACCAAGACCAGCTTACTTTATGGGGTGTTAGGCCTTTCTCAGCCAATCACTACGCATCTTCTCCGGTCTGGAAGGGAATGCTGGTAGAGTGGTCCAAAATGGTTCAATCTCATCTATTTAGCTTCCCGAATCCCTGTATGCCTCTTAAATTATTGCAAAGCTACATTCACCCTTCTGTGTCAAACCCCTCTGGGATCTGGTCTAGGCTCGCTGACTTGTCCCTGCGGGATGTCCTTCTCCCAGACGGTAGTTTACACTGGGGTTCCATAATGGACCGCCCTGAGGTTAAAGCTGCACCATTTTTCCATTTGGCAAATTTCAAAAGGGATACTGCGTTATGTACTGGGTCCTTTGCTGGTAGTAGTTCCCCTTCCTGGCTCGAGAGGAAAGTCTTAACTATTAAACCCCCCCTTAGACCACTGTCCCAGATGTATAAGGAAATGCTCTCCTCCTTACCCCCAGAGCTCCGATATGTGACCTCCTGGGAGCGGGAGCTATCTCTGACTCTTACAGAACCGGAGAGAGCCTTTGTCTTAGCCCACTCACACGGCTTCACCCGTTGTGTGAGGATTCAGGAGAATTCCTTTAAGCTCCTCAGCAGGTGGTACAAAACGCCTGAATTCTTGCATAAGTTGAACCCAGAAGTTCCTGAACAGTGCTGGAGGTGTGGCATAGAAACTGGCTCCTTGTCACACATCTGGTGGCAATGCCATAAGATCCAATCGTATTGGAAACTGGTAGAGTCACTGATAAATCATATCTGCAAAACCAGGATTGTCCTGGACGCTAAGCTCGTCCTGTTATGGTGCCCTAATAGTAGCCTCACTCCCGCCAAGAACAATCTCCCGACGATGCTGATCACAGCAGCTAAGTTGCTTATACCCTTTCTATGGAAAGATGACTCCCCTCCGACTCTCCCTATGTGGACCGATAAGGTGGACCAGATATACCGCTTTGAGGAGCTGGCGCATTGGGAAACCAACACACGTCCCCGCTTCTTAAAATTGTGGTCCCCGTGGAGAGCGTATAGGAATTTTACATGACAGAGCAGGTTTCTTCCCTTCCCTGTTCTCCTTACCCCCTCCCCTCCCTAAATGTTCCTTCCCATGTTCCCCCTCCCCCCTCTTGCTGTATATCTCTGACTGATGGCTATAATCGCTTGTTGTGTCTACACGTGACTTGTATGATGGATATTTATTCTTGTGCCTTAATGTCACTGTACTGATGTCATGTGTGGGCATATGGCCTTGATTTTACTTTAACCCCTTAAGGACACATGACGTACCGGTACGTCATGGCTTTAAATAGCGATGCCGGCGCCGCGGGGGTTAATCGGAACGGGATGCCGGCTGAAATCATTCAGCCGGCATCCTGTAACAATGCAGGGGGGGGTCATTTGACCCCCCCGCATCGACGATCGCAGAAAAACCGCAGGTCAATTCAGACCTGCGGTTTGCTGCGCTTTTTGCAGTTTCTGATCCCCGCGGTCCCTGACCGCGGGGATCAGAAACTTTAGAGTGCCTAAAATCAATATAGTACACCCCCCCCTGCACCCTTGCATGATTTGATGGCGGCGGGTGGTGCAGGGGGGGTGTCGCAGGCGGTGGGGGCGTTGCGGGAGGCGGGCGGTGCGGCAGGCGGGATCGCGATCCCCCGCCCGCCTCCTATTGCGTAATCGTTGGTGTACAGTGGGTATACCAGGGTGCCAGCACATTGCTGGCACCCTGGTATAAACGGCTGACATCGTTGATGCGATGTCAGCCGTTTAAACCCTTTCCATACAGCGGTCCGTACGGACCGCTGTATGGAAAAGGTTAACAGTAAGAGGGAGCTCCCTCCCTCTTCGATCGGGGGGCTGCTGTGCCTTTGCAGCCCCCCGATGGAGAGGGAGAGAGCCCCCAGAGAGCCCCCCGAAGCCCCGTCCTCACCCTTCCCCGTCTGCGAAGTTCTGACCATAACTGAGCAGACGGGGAAGGTTCCCATGGCAACAGGACGCCTGCTCAGGCGTCCTGCTGTCCATGGTGCTGAACAGATCTGTGCTGAAAGCATAGATCTGTTCAGTGTAAGTAAAATACAGTACAGAAACCTATATAGGTTCTGTACTGTATTTTACAGACATCAGACCCACTGGATCTTCAAGAACCAAGTGGGTCTGGGTCAAAAAATAAAAAGAATAAGTGAAAAAAGTTAAGATAAAAAAAAAACATTTATCACTGAATAAAAATTAAAAAAATAAAATAAACTACACATATTAGGTATCGCCGCGTCCGTAACGACCTGATCTATAAAACGGCCATGTTACTTTCCCCGCACAGTGAACGCCATAAAAATAAAAAATAAAAACTATGAGAAAATTGAAATTTTGCCCACCTTACTTCCCAAAAAAGGTAATAAAAGTGATCAAAAAAGTTGCATATAAATATCACATGACCTAACCCCTCAGGTGACCACCGTAAAAAAAAAAAAAAAAAACGGTGTAAAAAAAGCTATTTTTTGCCACCTTACGTCACAAAAAGTGTAATAGCAAGCGATCAAAAAGTCATATGCACCCCAAAATAGTGCCAATCAAACTGTCATCTCATCCCGCAAAAAATTAGAACCTACTCAAGATAATCGCCCAAAAACTGAAAAAACTATGGCTCTCAGACTATGGAGACACTAAACAATTTTTGGGTTTTAAAAATGAAGTTATTGTATAAAACTTACATAAATAAATAAAAATTGTATACATATTAGGTATCGCTGCGTCCGTGACAACCTGCTTTATAAAATTACCACATGATCTAACCTGTCAGATGAATGTTGTAAATAACAAAAAAAAAAAGTGCCAAAAAAGCTATTTCTTGTTACCTTGCCGCACAAAAAGTGTAATATAAAGCAACCAAAAATCATATCTACCCTGAACTAGTACCAACAATACTGCCACCCTATTCCGTACTTTCTAAAATGGGGTCACTTTTTTGGAGTTTCTACTCTAGGGGTGCATCAGGGGGGCTTCAAATGGGACATGGTGTCAAAAAACCAGTCCAGCAAAATCTGCCTTCCAAAAACCGTATGGCATTCCTTTCCTTCTGAGCCCTGCCGTGTGCCCGTACAGTGGTTTACGACCACATATGGGGTGTTTCTGTAAACTACAGAATCAGGGCCATAAATAATGAGTTTTGTTTGGCTGTTAACCCTTGCTTTGTAACTGGAAAAAAAATATTAAAATGGAAAATCTGCCAAAAAAGTGAAATTTTGAAATTGTATCTCTATTTTCCATTAAATCTTGTGCAACACCTAAAGGGTTAACAAAGTTTGTAAAATCAGTTTTGAATACCTTGAGGGGTGTAGTTTCTTAGATGGGGTCACTTTTATGGAGTTTCTACTCTAGGGGTGCATCAGGGGGGCTTCAAATGGGACATGGTGTCAAAAAAACTGTCCAGCAAAATCTGGCTTCCAAAAACCATACGGCGCACCTTTCACTCTACGCCCCGCTGTGTGGCCGTACAGTAGTTTACGGCCACATATGGGGTGTTTCTGTAAACGGCAGAGTCAGGGCAATAAAGATACAGTCTTGTTTGGCTGTTAACCCTTGCTTTGTTAGTGGAAAAAATGGGTTAAAATGGAAAATTATGCAAAAAAATTAAATTCTCAAATTTCATCCCCATTTGCCAATAACTCTTTTGCAACACCTAAGGGGTTAACGAAGTTTGTAAAATCAGTTTTGAATACCTTGAGGGGTGTCGTTTCTTAGAAGGGGTCACTTTTATGGAGTTTCTACTCTAGGGGTGCATCAGGGGGCTTCAAATGGGACATGGTGTCAAAAAAACTGTCCAGCAAAATCTGGCTTCCAAAAACCATACGGCGTACCTTTCACTCTACGCCCCGCTGTGTGGCCGTACAGTAGTTTACAGCCACCTATTGGGTGTTTCTGTAAATGGCAGAGTCAGGGCAATAAAGATACAGTCTTGTTTGGCTGTTAACCCTTGCTTTGTTAGTGGAAAAAATGGGTTAAAATGGAAAATTAGGCAAAAAAATGAAATTCTCAAATTTCATCCCCATTTGCCAATAACTCTTGTGCAACACCTAAAGGGTTAACGAAGTTTGTAAAATCAGTTTTGAATACCTTGAGGGGTGTAGTTTCTTAGATGGGGTCACTTTTATGGAGTTTCTACTCTAGGGGTGCATCAGGGGGCTTCAAATGGGACATGGTGTCAAAAAAACTGTCCAGCAAAATCTGGCTTCCAAAAACCATACGGCGCACCTTTCACTCTACGCCCCGCTGTGTGGCCGTACAGTAGTTTACGGCCACATATGGGGTGTTTCTGTAAACGGCAGAGTCAGGGCAATAAAGATACAGTCTTGTTTGGCTGTTAACCCTTGCTTTGTTAGTGGAAAAAATGGGTTAAAATGGAAAATTTAGCAAAAAAATGAAATTCTCAAATTTCATCCCCATTTGCCAATAACTCTTGTGCAACACCTAAAGGGTTAACGGAGTTTGTAAAATCAGTTTTGAATACCTTGAGGGGTGTAGTTTATAGAATGGGGTCATTTTTGGGCGGTTTCTATTATGTAAGCCTCGCAAAGTGACTTCAGAGCTGTAGTGGTCCCTAAAAATTGGGTTTTTGTAAATTTCTGAAAAATGTCAAGATTTGCTTCTAAACTTCTAAGCCTTGTAACATCCCCAAAAAATAAATATCATTCCCAAAATAATTCAAACATGAAGTAGACATATGGGGAATGTTAAGTCATCACAATTTTTGGGGGTATTACTATGTATTACAGAAGTAGAGAAACTGAAACTTTGAAATTTGCAAATTTTTCCAAATTTTTGGTAAATTAGGTATTTTATTATGCAAAAAAATTAATTTTTTTGACTTTATTTTACCAGTGTCATGAAGTACAATATGTGACGAAAAAACAATCTCAGAATGGCCTGGATAAGTCAAAGCGTTTTAAAGTTATCAGCACTTAAAGTGACACTGGTCAGATTTGCAAAAAATGGCCTGGTCCTTAAGGTGAAAATGAGCCTGGTCCTTAAGGGGTTAATAAAAAGAAATATGGTTAAGAATATAACTACTATAATACTGCTCCTATGTACAGGAATATAACTACTATAATACTGCCTCCTATGTACAAGAATATAACTACTATAATACTGCTCCTATGTACAAGAATATAACTACTATAATACTGCTCCTATGTACAAGAATATAACTACTATAATACTGCTCCTATGTACAAGAATATAACTACTATAATACTGCCTCCTATGTACAAGTATATAACTACTATAATACTGCTCCTATGTACAAGAATATAACTACTATAATACTGCCTCCTATGTACAAGAATATAACTACTATAATACTGCTCCTATGTACAAGAATATAACTACTATAATACTGCTCCTATTGTAAAGGGGGACTATTAATTATCAATATTATGCGAATATCGATAATTAATATTCCTCAATAGGAGGAGCCGTCTAGTGAAGACTCCGCCTATTTATGCCTTTATATAATAAATAACACAATATCTTCGCTATGCCTTACACTAATCACTATACTAGCTGCATGCGCCTTACTTACTACCGCTAACAAGTACACCCTACACAAAGGGTAAAAGTAACACAGTATTTATTACAATACACTACGCACGCAATACTGACAACACAACACTAAATATACAGTACTCAAACTACGCTACAAGTTCCCAAATTCCACCCACAAACTAACTATACAATACATACATACAAGTAACATAAACAACCCAACCACCTGACTAATATTATATCCCTAGGGGGCACGACGAGGGTTAACGGTGGTCGTGCTGGGGTAAAGCAGACCACAAACCAATGCAGGGGTGATAACCAAGGGAATGGGGGTATGGCAGGGGTTAATCAGGGGAACCAAGGGAATGAGGGTATGGCAGGGGTTACCAGGGGATGAGGGTATGGCAGGGGTTAATCAGGGGAACCAAGGGAATGAGGGTATGGCAGGGGTTACCAGGGGATGAGGGTATGGCAGGGGTTAATCAGGGGAACCAAAGGAATGAGGGTATGGCAGGGGTTAATACCAGGGGAATGAGGGTATGGCAGGGGTTAATCGTTGGTGGGATAGTGGGGGGGCTTAATAGGGGATAGTTGGGGGGGTTATGGAGGGGTTAATCGTTGGTGGGATAGTGGGGGGGCTTAATAGGAGATAGTGGGGGGTTATTGAGGGGTTAATCGTTGGTGGGATAGTGGGGGGGCTTAATAGGAGATAGTGGGGGGTTATTGGCGATACTTAGGGTCTGCTCGTTGTCCAGGGGGGCTCGTCAGTCCAGGGGATGATGTCCTGCCCGGTGGTTTCTCCGACTGCTGAGCGGAGCGCCGCCCGCCTATTTAAACTTGGCGGCGCCCGCTCGCAGTCCTCCTTTTGCCGCCGTGCGCATGCGCACGGCCGGCCGGAACACGTGGGCCGGCGCGGTGATGTGACGTCACCGCGCCGGCCCGAGGATCTCGGAGCGCGCTTCCAGGGGGGGGGGGATCCTTTGATCCTCCCGCCTGTGAAGCGGACGCCTACCTCCGGCGCTGTAATTACAGCGCCGGAGGTCAGCCACTCACAGGGGCATGGGAACTCTTTGTTCCCATGTCTCTGTTAGGCGTACCATCTCCGGCGCGATCGGAGATGGTGACAAAGGGCAGAGGATCTCATTGATCCTCTGTCCTTTGTAGAGGCCGACGCTGGACATGATTGTCCAACTGTCGGTCTCCTCCACCCCTCCAGCAGGCAGCATGATTCCGGCATATATGCCCATAGATGCTTGGGGCACATCTATAAGCATATATGAACGGACAGTACATATGGGGGCATAAAGGGGGCACATATATATCAAAGGGGGCAATATCAAGGGGGCACATATATATTTCAAGGGGGCATGTCAAGGGGCACATATATATATATCAAGGGGGCAATATCAAGGGGCCACATATATATCAAGGGGCCACATATATATATATTGATTAAAGGGGCACATCACATATATACACATGTATATATGTATATGTATTCGCGGGCCACACTATATGAATTCCCACAGGGGCATGGATGAGCCCCTGGGGAATATCGGAGGCGGATGGGCACAGGTGCTGGGCACATCTGCGCACATCGCCCTCTGCACCGCCAATACATACACATACATACACCCATACAACACGCTCCACCCTTCCTCAACACCTATGTACAAGAATATAACTACTATAATACTGCCTCCTATGTACAAGAATATAACTACTATAATACTGCTCCTATGTACAAGAATATAACTACTATAATACTGCCTCCTATGTACAAGAACATAACTACTATAATACTACTCCTATGTACAAGAATATAACTACTATAATACTGCTCCTATGTACAAGATTATAACTACTATAATACTGCTCCTATGTACAAGAATATAACTACTATAATACTGCTCCTGTGTACAAGAATATAACTACTATAATACTGCTCCCATGTACAAGAATATAACTACTATAATACAGCCTCCTATGTACAATCATATAACTACTGTAATACTGCCTCCTATGTACAAGAATATAACTACTATAATACTGCCTCCTATGTACAAGAATATAACTACTATAATACTGCCTCCTATGTACAAGAATATAACTACTATAATACTGCCTCCTATGTACAAGAACATAACTACTATAATACTGCTCCTATGTACAAGAATATAACTACTATAATACTGCCTCCTATGTACAAGAATATAACTACTATAATACTGCTCCTATTCTAAAATTTCACATCTGACTGATGTCCTTCTCTTAGTCAATGACAATCTTTGTCGCTCCCCGTCTTTTGTGCTGTTCCCACCCCATTCACTAGTAAACATGAATCACAGCAAAGTTTTTCTTGGTCAATTTGGCTTCTTTTATTATTCAGAAAAATAAGTCACGCGGCAGTGTGTGAACGTTTTCGGCTCGCAGGCCTTCATCAGACACTGAAGTACAAAGAAATAAACACAATTTGTGAAAAATAAATAAAATAAAATATAAATACAATGGCTGATGCGGTACAGAAGGTTCAATCAGACATATTCGACTGAAACACCAACGATTGGGCTGTCTCTCCAGATGTGATGCAAGTAGTGAATCCAAGTTCCAGAGTTAATTATCGCAATTGTATCTGAGTTGTAACCTCAACATGAAGTCCTTCTCTTAGTATTAGTCTTAGCTCTGTAACCAAATATCTGGAAGCAGGCACAGACATTTTCTTACCTAATATAATCCACTTCCATTTTATTCCAGCAGATCAGCATTTCACAAATAAAAGTGGACAAAGCACAGATTATAGCACAGAACGGTGGGACTTTTCCCTTGTGCTTGGACCAAGATGAACGCAAAATCCTTCAGCGGGTTGTAAAGTGAGTGACTGGGTCTACAGTAGGTCATGGTCTCTAGCATATCCTCTGCCATATGTTCAGACGTAGATTGGTAGTAGAATACAGGGAATCATGGACATTTTGGTAGAGATTTTCACACTTGACAGGCTACAATTCACATAGACATCTTGTGACCGAGTATTACAAAGTGATGCCATCTTATGCTGCATATCTCTAGCTCTCAGACAATAACCATGAATGATGCTGCAGTTCTGCTGACAGGCCACGTATACAGTATAGTGACATGCATGTTCCCTTCTCCACCAGGTGCGAGGTTTCGCCATGCTATAAGCCTGAGGTCCGAGACTTCCGTTCTGTCTACAATTCCCACTGGTCACAGACCTCTCAGGACCAATTCTGTTCCCTCTTGTGTTTGCCGATAGCAACTTTCAGTGGTGCTCAACTCTAGGCAGGATATATGAAAATAATTCTTCTCCATCACTCCGTCAAGAATTTTGAACTTTTTTCCTGGATATTTTTGGCATGATGAATTCTAAAGTTGGAAGCCAACCTTCTTTATGGTACGAGTAAAATATCTGCAAAGTCACCTTTCTTACAGACGCTCTAAAGACAGGTAAATGTTCTGCAGACCTGGAGAAAAATCTGCTACCTTGCTGAGTGTCATGCACAATGAGGTGAGAAGAAAATCACGAAGAACTGACGAGTGCAATAGCTGTGAATACAGGTTTCTGGAACTCTCTACTGGTGGCACTGGTGGACAAATGGTTTTACAGAGAGGCTCATTACTTCTACTTGTTGAACAAGTCTGATACCTGCATCGATAGGAAGCAGGTTCCTGAAAAGTAAATGACTACGCCGTGGTCATCAAACTTTTCGTCTCTCAAAACTTAAAAACCTCAGGGGGTGTTATACATAGTTACTTATAGATTACAAGTTAAAAAGGGATAAAGGGGTTATGCCAAGTTTTGAAGTTATCTGGTATCCACAGAATAGGGGATACATAACTGATCGGGGGAGTTCAACCGATCCCAAGAATGGGAGTCCAGTTGGCTATTTCCAGTGATTTCATAGAGGATGACTTGATCGGCCATGCCATCAGATCATGGCAATGGGATCTCCATTCTCAGAACTAGTGCACGTCCCAATCGTCGGACCCCACCAAGCGTTCAGCTTTTACAGGATAGGAGATAACGTCACAACTTGGAACAACCAAGTTTTTAATGTATGCCCTATACACAGGATAGGAGAAAAGCGTCTGCTCGGTTGGGGGTCTGAGTATTAGGACCCCAACCAATCTCCTGAATGGTGGTCCTGTGTTTCCACGTATGAACTGCACAGTGGTTGAGCATACAGCACTTAGTAGTCCCACAGAGATGATGGAGACTAAGCAGTGGCATGAACAGCTCTCATAGGGCTCTATAACAAAAGTAAGTATGGACCCTCTAGCCCCACCACTTTATTCAACATCTATGTCGCAAAAAGTCGAACAAGTGGTTCATAGTTATGGTGCCGGCTCTGATCACCATATTTCTCAATGTATCTACACCAGACAACTGGCATAAATACACTGATAAATCCCCTGCTTCCCTCCAGACAGTAAATTAAGAAACTGGCTGCCTGCAGCCACCACTAGAGGGAGCTCAGTGTATAGGAATGTATACAGTTACCATAGATTTTAATGAAAGCTGTAAAAAATATTTTATGCACTGAATCTCTGTGGGGAACAGGAGAAGCAGTTCAGTACTGACCCCCTGCCCTCCCTGTTGAACCTATAGTAGTCAGATGGTCTGTCTTTATAGTAGGAACGCCACTGGGAATACGTTTACAACTTGGTGTAAACATTTTACTAGAAATAATATGACTTTTTGTTTTGAGAAACACCCTCCATTTTTGTTTGCACCAATGGCTTTCACAGGTATCTCAAACTCCGGCCCTCCAGCTGTTGCAAAACTACAACTCCCATCGTTGCCCGGACAGCCTACAGGTATCAGCCTACAGCAGGGCATTGTGGGAGTTGTAGTTTTACAACAGCTGGAGGGCCGCAGTTTGAGATGCCTGCCTTAGAGCCTACTTGAAGAACTATGAAATTGGTCTACAATAGAAAATACTCTTGTTGCCCCTAGCAATCAATCACTGTGCAGCTTTCATTTTATCTATACGTTTTTCTTTTAGACAGTTTGAATAAATGAGGCCCTGGGTCTTTGTAAATATAATGTTGATTCTGAAGATGTACATTTAGCACTTAATATTTTTGGAAATAGGAACTGTAACATTGAGTGATATATTTTTTTGGTGTATTTATGTGGTGTGAGTTCAGCTTTAAAAATTCCAACTTTTTTAAAAGTTTTCCTGAGGCCGTCCAAAAATGAGCAAATGGCTGGGAACAATAAAAAAGAAACAATACAAACCTGCTAACACACAGAACCGCTGCTGCAGTGCTCCTGACGGTCTTATTTTCTGGCTACGCTCATGACCACTTCAACCATTCAGTGTCCTCAGTGGTCAGGTGATGTAGTCAGGTAATTTACTGTTGCATCTCTCGATGCAAAGACAGCTGGGAGCATTGCTGTAACAGTGAGGTTTAAGCAGGTGAGCACTGCTTCTTATTTTTTTTTTACTTTATAATTTTCCTGTACATCAGATAATTTTTGTTACTGGGTAAAAAGGCTAAGGTTTTTCATCACATTTACCTTAACACAATGTTGATCTTTAGCAAATGAAAAATAACTATTATGTCTTGATTTCATGTGAGCAGGCACCATAAAACGGAGTTGTACTAAATTGTTATGTTTTGCTACCATTATTTTTCTATATTTTTTATTGAAAATGTATTTTTGAAAAATAAACCTATGCTTGATATATCTCTATAGAGTAGGATATTATTTAGGTGATCGAACTGCTGATCTGACATTTTACTAAAAGGAAAATTAAAATCTCCAATTAGATGAGGAAGTAATAGAAAACTGGAACTCTATTTTGTTTTGCCTTAAAAAAATTAACTCTGACCCCTATAAGACTGCACTAAATGCAAGAATATACCAAATATAATACTGCCCCCATTGTCAAAAATATGACTGTAAAATACTGTGTCCTATATGCAAAAATATAACTACTATAATACTGCCTCCTATGTACAAGAATATAACTACTATAATACTGCCTCCTATGTACAAGAATATAACTACTATAATACTGCTCCTATATACAAGAATATAACTACTATAATACTGCCCCTATGTATAAGAATATAACTACTATAATACTGCCTCCTATGTACAAGAATATAACTACTATAATACTGCTCCTATGTACAAGAATATAACTACTATAATACTGCCTCCTATGTACAAGAAAATAACTACTATAATACTGCTCCTATGTATAAGAATATAACTACTATAATACTGCTTCCTATGTACAATAATAAAATAATTATAATGCTGTAGAAAAATGTAAGTTCATATGAGCATGGAATCACTTTTTGGTTCTAGAATACCTGTATCATGTTACAGAGACAGTGGTCTACCACTTTTGCATGGCTTTTCCAACGTAATATTTTCTTCTTTTTCCCAGGGCGGAATGAGTTAAAAATGAAAGATAATCATTAATTGTCTCACCGATATACATATATATATATATATATATATATATATATATATATATATAATATTCCCCTTGAAAACTCTTCACCGAGACAGACCAGCATTAGCAGGAATGTTGTATGTATAAATACTGTATAATTTGAAGGGATGTAATTTTTGGGTTTCATGGCACAGTGTACATTTCAATCTGCCTGTAATTACCATATTAACTTAAAATAATTTAAAAGAAATGATAATAAATTTTTACCTAAAACGGCTGTCTGATGTCCCTTGTCACTATTTTTCTCAACTACAACTCTGGTCTAAAAAAGTGTAAGTTTGGTTGTTTTTCATAGGCCTCTACGTGTCTTGATGGATCTCAACCAACTGGAAGATTGTAATAAAGTAATGTTTTTGATGCAGCATGTATTAAATTGTATACACTAATGTGACTGCTGAGGCACTGCTTCTCACTATACCTCTCATCTCCCCTGCATTTCAGTCTGCCTCTAATAGACAAACTGTTTGTCGCCCACAGCAATTAATCACAGCACAGCTTTTATTTTACTACAGTGCTTCTTACAATACTGTAGACCTATGTTTCATAACCTTTGGCTCTCCAGCTGTAAAACTACAACATTCATGTCCTGATGCCTGCAGGCTATTGGGACATGATAAGAGTTGTGGTTTTGCAACAGCTGGAGAGCCAGAGGTTGGTAAATACAGGTCAAACACTTTGGGGGGGATTAATGAAACTGGTATAAAGTATAACTGGCTTTGTTGCCCATAGCAAACAATCAGATTCCACCTTTAATTTTTCACAGCTCCTTTGGAAAATGAAAGGTGAAATCTGATTGGTTGCTATTAGGGATGAGGGAATCGACTTTGGATGAAACATCTGAAGTCGATTTGCATAAAACTTCGTTCCAATACCACTCGGAACCAAACCTGTTTTCGGGAAATGTTTTTTTAGAGTACAAATTAATTTATGAAGTTATTACACAAAGTCTTGAGAGACTTCGTGAAGCAATAACTTCAGCTCATCGGAGCAAATACATTCTAATACTGTACGGAGCTTCTGCTCCGTACAGTATTGGAACGAAGTTTTATGCGAATCGACTTCGGATGTTTCATACGAAATCGATTCGCTCATCTCTAGTTGCTATGTGCAACTAAGCCAGTTCTACTTTACACCAGTTTGATAAATCTCCCCCTTTGTCTTTTAGTGAGAACATGCAGGGAGATGAGAAGGAGAGTGAGAAGCAGTGCCTCGGAAGTAACAGTCACATTCAGTGCCGGATTAACATTAGTGCAGATTGAGCATGCATTCTAGGCCCAGAATCACCCGTTCGCTAGCACTGCATGTGGCCAAGACAGGCAGCATCTACAGCAGGGGATCACAGAACCAACAATCGTGGACAACGCCTCTATTTTCTTCCATGCACCAGCTTTGATAAACCAAAGTCGAGTAAGATAACTAAAAATTAACCTGCACACTTTGTACTTAAAAAACGGATTGTTAAAAATGTTAAAAAACATATGTGAGTTGTAATGTCATTTGAAAGCAGCAGATGGCACTGTGGATTAAAATGATATAACTGCATAGGGATATGTTAAAGGGGTATTCTCATCACGCAGTTTCATACTTACCTGCTCCCGGAGCGCTGTCCACTTCCTGGTTTCGGCAGGGGGCGGGCTCCATCTTGATTGAAGTCTCCTCCCGGCTGGGCAGCGTGCTGGACTGGCCGCGCACGCCGCTGCGCATGCGCCCTGGTGACTTCTTCCTGGCAAGTATACTATACTGGCCAGGAAGAAATCACCATAGCGCATGCGCAGCCTCGGCGTGCGCTTTCGGGACTGCGCGCGGCCGGCCGGGAGGAGAGAAGTCGTCTGCGCTAGCGCGGCCACCGCGATTCCTGAGAAGAGCGGTGGCCATAACCAGGGGAGACGGAAGACAACAGTCAGGTAAGTATATGTTTATTTTCTTCTAAGGGGTGGGAATTAGTTAATTAAATATATTTAGAAAAATGATCACTGTTAAATCATTAACAGATTTAACAGTGATAATAAGATGGGAATACCCCTTTAAAGTGGTTCTGCACTTTGTTTAAACTGATGATCTATCCTCTGGATAGATCATCAGCATCTGATCGGCGGAGGTCCGACACCCGAGACCCCCGACGATCAGCTGTTTGAGAATGCAGTAGCGCTCCAGCAGTGCAGCAGCCTTCTCACTGTTTACCGCCGGCCCAGTGATGTCACGACTAGTATCACTGGCCTAGGCGGGGCTAAGCTCTGTTCACTCGAATGATACTAGTCGTGACGTCACTGGGCCAGCAGTAAACAGTAAGAAGGTTGCGGCGCTGCTGAAGCGCCGCTGCCTTCTCAAACAGCTGATCGGCGGGGGTCCTAGGTGTCGGACTTTCGCCGATCAGATGCTGATAATCCTTACAGAGGATAGATCATCAGTTTAAACAAAGTGCATAACCCCTTTAACATTGCAGCACATGTAAGGGGAGGTAGTTAGGGTGACATCCCCGCTCTGAATGGTCACCTTAACGGGTATCCAAATACAAATCAGTCTGGAACAAACTCTACCTTCTGATCCTCAGGAAAAAGGATACCCTGCTCTTTACTGATGAGGGCCATAAACCCCAAAACATTATATACTGGCTCCTCTGGCATCAGAGAATATATCCCTTGTTCTGCCCAGCAGGGTTAGAAAATGATTCCTGTTCATTCTGCCAGAGTCTTGGTATTTCTCAAGTGGTCAGTGTGGTTATAGCACCATCTAGTGGTGTTAAGTTGTATTGCACCTTGTTTTTCTGTTACAAAGACTGTTGCATTCTGGGTGGTGCACTGCATTGTGGGAGTGAAAAACATCCTGGGAAAGAGAAGTCTCCAGTAGAGATGGGAAGTTCGAATCTTTTAAATGAATCGAATCATTTGAATCAGTTAATTTAAAAGAACCGATTCATGAATCGAATCTTCGATTCACTTGCTGAGTCGGCTGACAAGCAAGTGAACCGAAGCTCAGGAGCTGTCTGGTCCTTCATAGAAGGTCTGATTCAGAGAAGGCTGTCAGGCAGTTCCTGGGGCACATTGATCACAGTGCTCAGAGCTGTGACAAGTCTGATTTTCTGTCAGATTTGCCATTCTATCAAATCAGCCAATGTGATCACAAAGTGAGGCGCAATCAGCTGCAACAGTGAGAAGCGTGTTCCTGCGCAGTGCATTCTGATGAGGTGATGTCACAGCTAACATGGCTAGCAGTCAAATTTGGCCATAGTCTTCTCAGTGTATGGGTGTGAAGAATTTAAGTGCAGTTTTTTTCATTCTAATTATTCCAGTGCTTTAAAAGTTTGATAATGTTCTATTAAAAATGGTTTATTCTTTAACACCCTGTGTGTAAATGTGTAATTATCTACCCCACTGTAGGTCATGGTTATCAGAACAAAAAGAAAAAAAGAAAAAAGACATCTCTCTCATTTAGTTATATAGCTACTGAATGAGACAGATGTTTCAGAAGGGATGTCTGTACCTTTAACATACATATCTCCTTGAGAAGCCAATTTGATCCTAAAGGGTTAATTCAATATGAATGAGGATCTCCTGTAATCAGGGGCGTTTCTAGGGTCTGAAGACATCCGGGGCACAAGCCCCCATGAAGCCACGTCCCCACCCCATGAAGCCATGCCCTCATAGCCACTGAGGGTAGGGCCTTCACAGTAGTTACTAACCCCTTTCAGCAGTCCCCCCTTTAGTGAAAGGGGTTATTAACTACAGTGAAGGGCCTAGCCGTCTGGGCAACCCCACAGATCATCATAACCTATGGTTAGCCTAATTTAAAATTAAGCAAACCCCCCCAACTATAAACTAATCCCAGATTGTGCTGCTGGGATGCCAGAATCAGTTGTAATCTGTGAAGGAACCCATCAACAAGTGTAGAAAGTTGGAACCCATCAACCCCCCTTGTACTTGTTCCGCTACTTGCAGGCTGCGTGGGAATGAGTTCAGAACTTCAGTCACTTTGGTCCGCAATTCTGTTCTGCGGTGTATGATGCCGCGAGACCCACGACCTCCCGCGGCGGGTCTCACGGGATCACGCGCCGCAGAACAGAATTGCGGACCAAAGTGACTGAAGTTCTGAACTCATACCCACGCAGTCTGCACAAGGGGCGTTGGTGGTTGATCTGTGGGATTGCCCAGACGGCAAGGAATAGCCTAATAAAAAAAATCCCACCAGCATAAACATTCGGGGCACTGGACAAAACATCCGTCTCTAGTCATTTCTCTTATTTCTCTGCTCACTGTCCCAGCTGTCTGTCCCTCATCACTGCTGCAACCTGGTCATTAGACTCAGTGTATTGTTCTACTGGAGGCACGGGCGGACTGAGTGGTCGGGCACTTTGGACGTCTGAGGGCCCGGCCGGGAAGGGGGCCCGGCGGAGCTATTTACGTCAGGTAAGTTACGCGGGGGGAGGGGCCTGGCGGCCGGAGCTACACGTGAGGAGGGACCCGGACGTGGTGTCCTGTGGCACCCAGAGGCTCTTCTCACTGTCTTCTATGCCACGCCCCCACCAGTGTGATGGACAGGACAGGCAGTCCTTAAAGTCACACGGAATCACGTTCTGTACATGTGCAATAAAGGGATGGAGACTCACAGGCAGATGGGCCCTTTCCTGCGCATGTACAGAATGCGATCCCTTGAGACTTCAGGGACTGCCTGGCCCGTCCAAGGCACAGCATAGAAGACAAGGAGGGGAGCCTCTGGGTGCAGCGAGGTGCAACAGCACTCACTCATTGCACCTAGTCTTTTTTAGATGCCAGAGACCTCATGAGACTCTGTTTACAAGCACGGATGAACAGCTGCTGACCTTTTTGACAGTGGTATGTGGTGATAGATGCCCTTTAAATCACTATTCAGGGAGAATCTTAGATCATATCTTCCCCAGTGCTTACTGAATATAAGATACCTACTGGGCTCAATTACTTTCTATCAGTTTTAGACTTGGCTGAGTAGTTGAGGACAAAGGGAGTTATAGTTGAAGTCACAATGTTATAAGGCACAAACCTGAACAAACTGAGCTGCCAACTCCCGACGTGGTATTACACCATCAGATCTTCTCCTTGTCATCAGCTCGAAAAGGACGTCCATCAGAAGGTCTCAGGCAGAAAAAACAGGATAATGCAAGCTGTGCATCTTCTATTGTCAGGCACAGGCCATCCGTCTAGTTTGGGGTCTGTATTTCTTTAGGAGGGGTGTGTATTTATTTGAAGGATTCTGGGGTCTGTATGTGTTTAGGGGGCTCAGGTTTGGCATCTGTATTTATTGAGGGGGTCTGGTCTGAGGTCTGTATTTGTTTACAGCTTTAGTCTGGCATCTGTATTTATTGAGGGGGTCTGGTCTGAGGTCTGTATTTGTTTACAGCTTTAGTCTGGCATCTGTATTTATTGAGGGGGTCTGGTCTGGGGTCTGTATTTGTTTACAGCTTTAGTCTGGCATCTGTATTTATTGAGAGGGTCTGGTCTGAGGTCTGTATTTGTTTACAGCTTTAGTCTGGCATCTGTATTTATTGAGGGGGTCTGGTCTGGGGTCTGTACTTGTTTAGGGCTCTGGTCTGGCATCTGTATTTATTCAAGGAGTCTGGTCTGGGGTCTGTATATATTCAGGTGGTCTGTTGTCTGTATTTGTTTACGGCTGTAGTCTGGCATCAGTATTTATTTAGGGGGTCTGGTCTGGGGTATGTATTTATTCAGGGAGTCTGGTCTGTTCTCTGTATTTATTAGACGTGCAACGTCGTTTCAGCTGCGCATGTACTGCAAACAGTGTGCGGAATGCGGATGGATTCTCTCCGCACACTGCCTAAACAAGTGACAACTAAGTGAAAGGCAGAAATTGGTCTCGGGCTCGAGCCGCTCGGCCACACATTTGAGCCAGCCCCAGGCCCAGAGCCAGATGAAAGAAAAAGGCAAAAATAGGTAACCACAGGCGCCAGTCTATCTATAAGAAATATTATCCGTATTCAGGCTATTAGGTCTGCCCGTATAGACTACTCAATGTTTTTATACATATATCAGTATATAGACATGTAATATAGTATATAAACGTGCTTCAGTGGTTAGACACAAGGACCGATATATCTGTAGACACCATGACCATAGAAGCGTGTAGAGGTCAGTGTGGTCCCCCTTACATCTTTGGTGTGCTGGTGAACAACAGTTGGCCCACAGTTGGCCCTGTAGTGAGGAGTTAGATCTCTTGGTAAAGTGGCTTTGAAGCGAGTATGCTGAACATGCCAAAAGAATCAGAGACATTAATATAAACTATCTGAGCAAGGGCCTAAAGACGGTGTGGGAAAGACTTGATGAGTCATATGGGTCAATAGAAGCTATAGAAAATGCTTTATATAAGAAAATTTCTAATTTTCCCAGAATAGTGGGTAGGAGTTATCAGAAGCTGAGGGAACTCAGCGACCTGTTGATAGAGGTACAGGTTTCTCAGGCAGAAGGAGATATGCCGAG
This sequence comes from Bufo gargarizans, assembly GCF_014858855.1. Lineage (NCBI taxonomy): Eukaryota > Metazoa > Chordata > Amphibia > Anura > Bufonidae > Bufo > Bufo gargarizans. The sequence goes on from NC_058085.1 coordinate 42,923,783, forward strand.
GCTAGCATTCCTGGACACCACTAGAGGTGTCAATCCGATTGTCCAAAAACTCCCTTATAACCTACAGGAAAAGTGGATCAATCATGGTTCCTATTATAAACAGTTTCATAATGTACATTTCCCCCCCTTCGTGGTGTTTGTAGACTTTCTTACTCAACAGGCAAGGATCAGAAACGATTCCACTACCCCTGGTGTCACACCTCATAAAACACCAGTGGCAGTCCACAAAACTAACGTTGCCTCCACAGGTTCTCCTTACAGGCCGTTTAAGTCTTCTCAAGAAGAGAACAAACTCAAAGATCTTACCAAAGACCTGCAAACCATACTGGAGTGCAACCACGTTCCTGACAACCAATGCGAGAAACTTACCACCCCCACCTGAGGCATATTGCTCACCTGATACTGAAACTGTACCCAGAAGCCCCTATAGTCTTACTCCTTGGAAGACATACTACGAGTTCACAAGGCTTGAGGACAGATTAATGGTCCCCAAAAAGCTCCACACGCCCAGAGACTTAACCTAAGATGGGTCATCATAGGAGACGTCTGTCTAGGAGGAGCACACAAGCTGACCTCAGTCAACAGTATGCTCACCAACACACTTGAAAGTGGACGTCCTTTCCTATTCCAGCCATGTCATAGTAGTTTCCTGATAAAAGAATTGCCACACAGCGCTCCTGTGCCTTGTTCTTTCGCGGATCCCTCCTGTGAAGACCACGCCTACGATGGTGAGCAAGATCACTTAGGGTGTACAGTCAAAAAGCTGGGTCGCACCTTTACTGTTTAAACCCCAGAGACAACGCTTACCTAACAACAAAGAACTTGTCTACAGTCGATTCATCTCCCTCAAACACAAACTTCAGAGGACACCAAAGATGAGAGAACATTTCTTTACCATCATGGAAAGAATATTCTAGAAAAACCATGCAGAAATGACACCCGCGCTCCAAGACTCAAAAGAGTGTTGGTATTCACCCATATTTGGCGTGTATCATCCTAAAAAAACAGGGCAGATACGAGTAGTATTCAACTCGAGCGCAAGGTGCGAAGGCGTCTCACTAAATGATGTCTTACTGTCTGGTCCAGACTTCTAGAGGTACTTCTCCGCTTCTGCAGAAATTCCGTAGCATTTATGGCTGACATAGAACAGATGTTCCACTGCTTCCACGTCAAGGTAGAACACAGAAACTACTTGAGGTTCTTCTGGTACCACAACAACAACCCCAATGAAGACATTATAGAGTACAGAATGAGAGTGCACATCTTCAGAAACAGTCTTTCCCCTGCAGTCGCTATCTATGGTCTCAGGCATTCAGCCAGAGAGGGTGAAACAAAGTATAGGTCAGATGTCAGATCCTTTGTGGAAAAAGATTTCTACGCTTGGAATCCACACCCACAAACGAGACCGCAATCAGTCTCCTGAAAAGGGCTCAAGAGATGTTCGCTTTATCTAATTTGAGGTTGCACAAAATCGCCTCCAACAGCCGTGAATTAATGGAGGCCTTCTCACCCCAAGACCATTCAAGTGATCTAAAGCAGTGGTCCCCAACCTTTTTTGCACCAAGGACCCATTTCATGCAAGACAATTTTCCCAGGGACCAGGTGGGGGTTCTGGGGTGGGGCTGACTGATTCACGCGCATAACAAAACACAAGGTGCATATTAAAATATATAACACTATATAACGACTATATAAACTGACTATGGTCTCTGCTGCACTGTACCGTATTTTTTGCCCTATAAGATGCACCTAGGTTTTAGAGGAGAACAATAAGAAAAAAATAATTTTCATTACACCTCAGGTCAGACCAGCATTCAGACCCTCAATGTTAATCAGACCTCAGATCAGACCCCCATGGCTCAGATCAACCCCCAAACTTTTAGCCATCTAACAGCCCCCCATGTCAGCCCCCAGGTCACCCATCAGCCCCCCATGTCAGCCATAAGCCCCCCCATGTCAGCCATAAGCCCCCCATGTCAGCCATAAGCCCCCCCCCATGTCAGCCTCCAGGTCAGCCATCAGACCCTCATGTCAGCGATATGTCAGCCCCTCATGTAAGCCATATGTCAGCCCCTCATGTAAGCCATATGTCAGTCCCTCATGTCAGCCATCAGCCCCCAGTGCAAATAAAATAAAACACCTTCTCCTGCTCCTGGTCACCATCGCGATCTTCTTCATTCTGCTGTTGGCTGTGTATAGCGGTGCACAGTGTGAGGTCACAGAGCGACCTTACGCTGTGCGCAGCCCTGCACAGCCGATAGCAGAGCTGTGGACCAGGAACCGGTGAGTACAGATCCTTCAACGCTTCCTGGTCCTTCTGTACTAATGAAGCGCTTCCATAATGGAAGCACTTCATTAGTACAGCGTTAAAGACTGCCCTGATCGCCGCAGCCCGGCAAACCATCTTCCAGGGCCCGGTCCTGGGCCACGGCCCGGCGGTTGGGGACCGCTGATCTAAAGGACTTGGATCTTAGCACCGACTCCCTTCCTATGCAGCGAGGCTCGGTTTTCTCTGGGATTTAAAGGCAGACACATTCACCTTCTAAATTAGCAAGGAAGAAAAGCCCTTCACACGCAAAGGAGTTCTGTCCACTATAAACAGCTTATATGATCCTCTGGGAATAGTAGCGCCTGTTACCATCCAAGGTAAAATTATGTTAAGAGACTTCACCACGAGAAAAAGGACCTGTGGACAGGTTGGGGGAAGTCTCTCAAAACTTTGACCAGCCTTCACGTGGCACGACCTATGCTTCCGTGCCATCAACTGAAGTCAAGATGCAAAGACTGTATATTTTCTGCGATGCTTCAGTCAAGGCAATTGCTGGTGTAGCATACCTAAAGACTATTGACGTCAAAGAACGCCATAGGATTTGTCATGAGCCGGACCAAACTAGCACCACTCCACTAACACATGATTCCCAGACTGGAGATCTGCGCTGTTGTGCTTGCAGTGGAGTTGGCTGAACTTATAACATCAGGAATGAACCTGGAAATCTAAGAAGTCGAGTTTTATACGGACAGCAAGGTAGTCCTAGGATATACTTGCAACAAAACCAGACGCTTTTACATCTACGTCTGCAATCGGGTGCTAAGGATTAGGAGATCCACTTGTCCTAAACAGTGGCACTACGTGCCTACACAGCATAATCCTGTGAACCACGCGACTAGATACGTCGCATCAAGCCACCTTAAGGACACAACGTGGTTTACGGGTCCTGCATTCCTGTACCGTTCAAAGTCTCACAGCATCAGATCCGACACGTTTGAATTGGTAGACCCAGATGCCGATGAAGAAATCCGACCTGAAGTATCTGTTCTACGTATGGTGACTTCGGAACACCAACTCAAATTTCATTGTTTCGACAGGTTCTCCACCTGGATGTCGCTCGCTCGTGCTATAGCCTATCTAGTTCATATAGCTCAGTCTTACAAATCGACATTACCTGTGAGCCAGAAGCCCTGCAAAGGTTGGCATCACTGCAAACACGCCTTTACCGCTCCTAATCTGGAAAGGTCCAAGAACACAATAATTTGCACAATACAACGTGAATGTCATGCTAAGGAAATAGACTACCTTAGCAAAGGTCAAACAGTCTCCAAGAATAGCGCTTTGATGAAGATTGATCCCATCATTGACCAAAATGGGTTGCTAAGAATGAAGGACCTAGTAGTGGCGTCTGTTGACGCCAGACAGGGAGTGTTCTTCCCAGCAGGGTTAGAAAATGATTCTAGTTCATTCTGCCAGAGTCTTGGTATTTCTCAAGTGGTCAGTGTGGTTATAGCACCATCTAGCGGTGTCAAGTTGTATTACACCTTGTTTTTCTGTTACAAAGACTGCTGCATTCTGGGTGGTGCACTGCATTGTGGGAGTTAAAAGCATCCTGGGAAAGAGTAGTCTCCAGTCTCCAGGACAAATCAGCAGAGCTGTCCTTTTGCATATCTCCTTCTTAAACTCCACCATCCTTGTAAAATCATATCTGGTGACAGGTCTACCTTTGTTTCAGGTATATTGTGTTATGCAGAGCTGTTCAGCTAGTTATATTGTAACTCAGGGAGTTGTTACTACTGCTAGCTAGACATGTAATCCTATGTACATGCAGCCATTTTACCATGTGCTTCAGTGTCAATGTAATGTTATAGTGCATGCTATCCATGCTTAATACCGATACATGTTACAGTATTTATATTCTTGTAGTTTTAGGGTACTTTAACACTAGCGGCAGGACAGATCCGACAGGCTGTTCATCCTTTTGGATCCGTCCTGCCACTATTTTGCCGTGCCGCCGGGCTGCCGCTCTGTCTCCATTGACTATAATGGGGACGGGGGAGGAGCTCCGGCGCAGCACGGCAGCTTGCGGTGATAGGCCTAAAAACTCGGACATGCAGTACTTTTAGTCTGGCAGCCTTTTGCCGTGCACTGCTGTGCTGCGCAGGAGCTCTGCCCTTGTCCCCATTATAGTCAATGGGGATGGAGCAGCGATCCGGCAGCACGGCGAAATAGCGGCAGGACGGATCCGACAGGGTGAACAGCCTGTCGGATCCGTCCTGCCGCTAGTGTGAAAGTAGCCTTACCAAACAATCCTGTTTTGCCAATAAACAAGTTAGACTATAAAAAACAGTCCTCTTATTTGGAAGACAGGAATGGTTTATGCTGAATGTCAGACTGTACACTGTGTGAACGTGTATGAAGACAGAACATCCCTCAGAACATCCCTGAAGAAGATGGACTAAACAAATCTGGAGTCAGGAGGTGGAGTTCAGAAAGGACTTCATTTCATTGTTGCATGCATAAAATATTGACCACATAGGCCTAACTACCAGGGTGGCAGGCACAGCAGATGCTCTGGCGCCCCAATAACTCAGGGAGCCCATGTCCACTCAGACATGTGTGCAGCTAGTGATATACATGGACTTTTTTTCATTATATCTGTGACATGACTAATTCATTTCTGTACATCATTTTTATATTTTAATAGTTTGAACATTTGTGATACCAACTGTGTTTATTTTTTTTATTCATATGGCTAAAATTGGAAATGTTAAATATTTTTGCACATTTTATGATTTTAAAAAATCTTTTTTTTTTTTTTTTGTCTGTTATTTAAGGCCTCTTTCACACTTGCGTTGTCCGGATCCGGCGTGTACTCCACTTGCCGGAATTACACGCCGGATCCGGAAAAACGCAAGTGTACTGAAAGCATTTGAAGACGGATCCGTCTTCAAAATGCGTTCAGTGTTACTATGGCAGCCAGGACGCTATTAAAGTCCTGGTTGCCATAGTAGTAGTGGGGAGCGGGGGAGCAGTATACTTACAGTCCGCGCGGCTCCCGGGGCGCTCCAGAGTGATGTCAGAGCGCCCCATGCGCATGGATGACGTGCCATGCGATCACGTGATCCATGCGCTTGGGGCGCCCTGACGTCACTCTGGAGCGCCCCGGGAGCCGCACAGACGGTAAGTATACTGCTCCCCACTACACTTTACCATGGCTGCCAGGACTTTAGCGTCCCGGCAGCCATGGTAACCATTCAGAAACGACGTTTAGCTTAAGGACGGATCCGGATCAATGCCTTTCAATGGGCATTAATTCCGGATCCGGCCTTGCGGCAAGTCTTCAGGATTTTTGGCCGGAGCAAAAAGCGCAGCATGCTGCGGTATTTTCTCCGGCCAAAAAACGTCCCGACGACGGAACTCTATGCCGGAAGAAAAGAAAAGAACGCAGGTGTGAAAGAGCCCTTAGTCTCCTTTTGGGAACATGCAATCCTCTGATTGCTTTTACCATACAATGCAATAGTGTACTATTTTATGAGATTTTTAGGGGCTTCCTATTAAGCCTTGCTGCAGGCAGGGTGTAACACCGAGATTCCTATGGCAGGCATGGGCGCCTTCACAAGGCTATGGGTTGCCAAAGCAACTGATCAGAACTCGTGATTTCACAGTGGGAGCGCCGATCGGAGGACAGAGGGAGCTCTCTCTGTCTAACCTCTCAGGGACCACAGTTGCAGCATCTGAGGGGTTAAATGACTGGGATCGGAGTCATCTACAATCCTGGTCATTGCAGCTGGATGCCTGTTATTATGCAATTGGCACCTGCCTCATATGGGTTCAGCTCATGAGCCTGCTCCATACATTTATTACAAGCAAATGATGGACACTTAGGTCATTTTACATTAAGCAATGAAAGAAGTTGTCCCATTTGTGACATTTATGGCATATGATAGAATATGTCACAAATGTCTGATAGGTACCGGTCCCACCTCTAGGACCCAATCCATTTCAAGAACTGCATACCACTCTTGCACAGGGTCCTCTCCATTCACTCTTATGTGTCTTCCGAAAATAGACGAGCCCGCAATCTCTCCCTGTCGTATCTGGGATAATTCGGCTTAGGGGGATCATATGAGTTCATGGAATACCTTTTACATGCAGTCCCAATGTTTATTTTAGATCCCATCCCCCATAGCTTACTGTGATGAGGGCACTAAATAAGTGCCCCAATTTATGAAAAGATCCATCTGATCATAGGCTCCTTTTCATTTCCACCCTTCTACTTTTAGTGCATGACATAGGAGGGCAGATATCAAGTGCCTGCATGCAGGATAACATTTTATTTGTCTTTCCATACATCCTGCTATAATCCTGGTGCTCTGTCTGGGAAACTTCCAAGAAAACTTTCCCTTTGCTGAAATAGCTGATAAGAAAACCACGGATGCAAAGTTGCATAGAGAAAGATCAGAGGCGGCTGCACAGGGGTTTGGGGACGATTCGGATAACCTTCACATTTGGTCAGTGTACCTTCATCTGAACACCTGTGACTTGTGCAGCAAATATCCTCGGGCTCCTGGCAGGGAGGGGACACCGCACAGGAAGCAGCTCAGCTCTGTCACCAGGCTACACTTGCAGATTCAACTCACACCTGAGACACATGGAAGCAAGGTAAACTCAGCGCAACCTCTTAGTTTATTTTGCATTTTATTTTGCATTTCTTTATGAAATGATGATCAAATCAATACACTGTAGTATCCAATGACAATTGCCTTCACAACTTTGTAATCTATTATGTGGGATACCACCTTCTTATCTGGTATAACCACTCTTCTTGAGTGCTATACTCTCTGCTGAGCCAGTTTATTTTCAAGTTAGTTAAATATCGTGTTCAGGGCCCCTTCACAGCTAAGGGCACTTTCACACTTGCGTTGCTTGATTCCGGCAGGCAGTTCCGTTGCCTGAACTGACTGCCTGATCAGGCAAACTGTATGCAAACGGATGTCATTTTTTCTGACTGATCAGGCATTTTTCAGACTGATCAGGATCCTGATCAGTCAGAAAAATGCCTGATCAGTCAGAAAAATGCATTGCAATACCGGATCCGTTTTTCCGGTGTCATCAGGCAAAACGGATCCGTTTTTTTTTTTTTTTTTTCATTTTTAAAGGTCTGCGCATGCGCAGACCGGAAGGACGGATCCGGCATTCCGGTATTTGGAATGCCGGATCCGGCACTAATACATTCCTATGGAAAAAAATGCCGGATCCGGCATTCAGGCAAGTCTTCAGTTTTTTTCGCCGGAGATAAAACCGTAGCATGCTACGGTTTTCTCTTTTGCCTGATCAGTCAAAACGACTGAACTGAAGACATCCTGATGCAAACTGAACGGATTACTCTCCATTCAGAATGCATGGGGATATGCCTGATCAGTTATTTTCCGGTATAGAGCCCCTGTGACGGAACTCTATGCCGGAAAAGAAAAACGCAAGTGTGAAAGTACCCTAATGTGATCTAATCTTACTGTCTGCTAAAGTCTCCTGGTGTGTCTGGGATTCGAACCTACAACCTCCAATGGCAAGTGTATCAGAGGCAAAGCATTAACCCACACAGCCATAAAGGCTGCATTACAACTGATTGAAAAAATATGAGACTTCTACTGTTATAGCTGGCTAAGTGTACATCTACACACATGACAGCTGCCCCCAACACACCTAGCACTGCTATATCTGTATATGACAGCTGTCCCAGCACACTCAGCTCTGCTATATCTCTATATATGAGCAGCTGTCATGTGTATAGATGTACACTTAGCCAGCTCTAACAGTAGAAGTCTCATATTTTTTCAAGCCAAGTAAGTTTTCATGTGAAATATGTCTATGTTATACACATATAGCCTACACTGTGCACCACAATGTACAGTATACCGCTACACTGTGCCACACAATATACAGTATACCACTACACTGTGCCCCACAATGTACAGTAAACCTCTACACTGTGCCCCACAATGTACAGTATACAGCTACACTGTGCCCCACAATATACAGTATACCACTACACTGTGCCACACAATATACAGTATACCTCTACACTGTGCCCCACAATATACAGTATACCGCTACACTGTGCCAAAGGAGTGGGGTTTACACAGGAGGAGGGAGGTGCGAAGCACGCTGAGGGGGGTCCTTACAAATATTTGCTGTGGGGCCCAGTCACTTCTAGTTACGCCCCTGAATGTATCTAAGCCTGATATTTGTGATACCATTTGTTTAGCTGTGTATCTAGTCTTACTGTGTATCAAAACCTATGATGCGAGATACTGTCAACTGAGTAGTGTATCTAAGCCTATCATGTGTGATACTGTCAGCTGAGTTGTGTATCTAAGTCTGTGGTGTGATACTGTGTGCTGAGCTGTGTATCTAAGCCTATCATGTGTGATACTGTCAGCTGAGTTGTGTATCTAAGTCTGTGGTGTGATACTGTATGCTGAGCTGGTGTATCTGAGCCTATCATGTGTGATACTGTCGGATGAGCTGCTGTATCTAGAGCTTGAGAAAGTCTCTAGTGTTGAGATGAAACGTTGCGTATCCACATGGGTGAATAATAGCATTTTCTTCATTTTTTACTAATTTTGTGCTGCCTTTTTGCTATATATATATATATATATATATATATATATATATATATACACAGGTCCTAAAAAAATTAGCATATTGTGATAAAGTTCATTATTTTCTGTAATGTACTGATAAACATTAGACTTTCATATATTTTAGATTCATTACACACAACTGAAGTAGTTCAAGCCTTTTATTGTTTTAATATTGATGATTTTGGCATACAGCTCATGAAAACCCAAAATTCCTATCTAAAAAAATTAGCATATTTCATCCGACCAATAAAAGAAAAGTGTTTTTAATACAAAAAAAGTCAACCTTCAAATAATTATGTTCAGTTATGCACTCAATACTTGGTCGGGAATCAGAAATGACTGCTTCAATGCGGCGTGGCATGGAGGTAATCAGCCTGTGGCACTGCTGAGGTGTTATGGAGGCCCAGGATGCTTCGATAGCGGCCTTAAGCTCATCCAGAGTGTTGGGTCTTGCGTCTCTCAACTTTCTCTTCCCAATATCCCACAGATTCTCTATGGGGTTCAGGTCAGGAGAGTTGGCAGGCCAATTGAGCCCAGTAATACCATGGTCAGTAAACCATTTACCAGTGGTTTTGGCACTGTGAGCAGGTGCCAGGTCGTGCTGAAAAATGACATCTTCATCTCCATAAAGCTTTTCAGCAGATGGAAGCATGAAGTGCTCCAAAATCTCCTGATAGCTAGCTGCATTGACCCTGCCCTTGATAAAACACAGTGGACCAACACCAGCAGCTGACATGGCACCCCAGACCATCACTGACTGTGGGTACTTGACACTGGACTTCAGGCATTTTGGCATTTCCCTCTCCCCAGTCTTCCTCCAGACTCTGGCACCTTGATTTCCGAATGACATGCAAAATTTGCTTTCATCCGAAAAAAGTACTTTGGACCACTGAGCAACAGTCCAGTGCTGCTTCTCTGTAGCCCAGGTCAGGCGCTTCTGCCGCTGTTTCTGGGGAATGCGGCACCTGTAGCCCATTTCCTGCACACGCCTGTACACGGGGGCTCTGGATGTTTCTACTCCAGACTCAGTCCACTGCTTCCGCAGGTCCCCCAAGGTCTGGAATCGGTCCTTCTCCACAATCTTCCTCAGGGTCCGGTCACCTCTTCTCGTTGTGCAGCGTTTTCTGCCACACTTTTTCCTTCCCACAGACTTCCCACTGAGGTGCCTTGATACAGCACTCTGGGAACAGCCTATTCGTTCAGAAATTTCTTTCTGTGTCTTACCCTCTTGCTTGAGGGTGTCAATGATGGCCTTCTGGACAGCAGTCAGGTCGGCAGTCTTACCCATGATTGCGGTTTTGAGTAATGAACCAGGCTGGGAGTTTTTAAAAGCCTCAGGAATCTTTTGCAGGTGTTTAGAGTTAATTAGTTGATTCAGATGATTAGGTTAATAGCTCGTTTAGAGAAACTTTTCATGATATGCTAATTTTTTGAGATAGGATTTTTGGTTTTTTATGAGCTGTATGCCAAAATCATCAATATTAAAACAATAAAAGGCTTGAACTACTTCAGTTGTGTGTAATGAATCTAAAATATATGAAAGTCTAATGTTTATCAGTACATTACAGAAAATAATGAACTTTATCACAATATGCTAATTTTTTTAGAATACGGAAACATAGTGAATACCGCTGCACTTTTATAATGCACTATAGTTGTAGGGGCCCTTTAACCCTTAATAAACTGTCTGAAAGACAAGGGTTCTCTACAGCGCAGTCTCCTGCTGTTCAGGAGATTCCCGTCTCCCAAAACCAATTCCTGAGGGAGGTAAAATGAAAAACATGAAGAGTCTGTGGAGTCTGTGGATCAGAAATCAGGTCCTGGGAGGAGCACTAAATAAAGAACATGATACTCTCCAATAAGTAAACCACAAGCAGCGCCGCTCCATTGGCACAGCCTGGAATTGCAGCCGCCACAGCAGAGTGGGGATGAGCCTTGTAATGAGGGACAGCCCATGAGAACTGCGGGGACCCTTTGTGAAGACCCTAACACACATCTCTGTACTGACTAGAAAGCTGGGTGACAACCCCTAGGAGCATTGTAATGGCTGTGAATAGTGGTTGTCACCCAGGTTGGTTCTGTTAACTATGTAAGAAAATAACATCACCAGGCAACAGCTGGAAAATTAGAAAGTGCGAAAAATATAAAAGGCCAAGGTGCAGGGTTAGCGCACCTGTCACAAGATGGTCCAGCTGTAAAAAAAAAAAGCCCAAGAAAGTGGTAGTGATAAACAGGAACAGAAACCAGTCAGAATAGTAAAACGAGAAGTGATACTGAGAATTTTGGCATAGCAAGCATTATACATATATCCAAAGCTGAAGTCAAACTGTGTACTATAGGAAACATTAAGAAAGAAAGCAAAAGAGAAGTGGTCACGACTCATCCTAAGCCATAATAATATAATAAATACCAGGAAGCACCGTGGTGAGCGGCTGTATCTAAGACTATTATGTGTAACACTGTGCTGCTGTATCTAAGACTATTATGGGTAACACTGTGCTGCTGTATCTAAGACTATTATGGGTAACACTGTGCTGCTGTATCTAAGACTATTATGGGTAACACTGTGCTGCTGGACGGCAGTATCTAAGACTATCATGTGTAACACTGTGCTGCTGTATCTAAGACTATTATGGGTAACACTGTGCTGCTGGACGGCAGTATCTAAGACTATCATGTGTAACACTGTGCTGCTGTATCTAAGACTATTATGGGTAACACTGTGCTGCTGAGCGGCCGTATCTAAGACTATCGTGTAACATTGTGATGCTGGACGGCTGTATCTAAGACTATCATAGGTAACACTGTGCTGCTGTATCTAAAGCAGCACGCCAGACCTGCAGGGTATTGCGATTGTGAGGTCACGGTTATGGCTAATCGAGGGTTACTCACTGTTTGGACGAGAACCCTGGGCAGGCATGTGGCAGTGAAGGAGAGGTAGACACAAGTTCCTCTGGGGCACACTCTGTATATAGGGACCAGGCCTGATGGTGGATGAGGTGCCCTGGATGTTGCAGGTGTTTTGAGTGCCTGGGGCAAGGTCCCTTTAAGGATCGTGACGCCAGCGCCTGTAACGGTGGCACACCGGTTTCCAGTAGCAATAAGTGAGGTACACAGATGGTATGGTAAACCAAACGTTGTTTTACTGGTAACAGTCCAACTTTGTACATACAAGATGGTAATGCAGTCCCTTTTGTCATATATTTCACAAGCAGGCTTATTTCTCAACAATGGCAGGTATAATCTTGCAAGATACTTGGAGGGTAAACAATTTATGCTTCACAGACCAGGCTGTGCTATCCCACAGCTATTCTGTCTGGCTGTATCCCAAGGCCCGGATGCCTAAATGCTGGCTTTAATCCTTGGTACGCAATCTTCCTCCCGTATTGACCCTTGCTCTCACTTTATAGTACCTCTGCCCGTCAGCTTACTTATCTGAGCTGGTTGCACTGGCACTGCTGGGTGGAAGGTGGCTGCAGGTTTCTCCCAGGAGGTCCATCCCTACTACTGGGGTTACTTATTCTGGATTCAGGGTCTCTGGGCAGGCTGTACTTCTCCACTAGCCTCCTGGTGGCAACTAGAAGCCTGGACTATCTAGCTGCATGTCAGGAGGAGGCCCTCAGCACAGTGGCGTAGCATGGGTTGCCAGCACCCGGGGCAAGCCAAAAATAACAGATACTGTAGTAGATCACTAGCGGTCCTATGTAACACCACAGATAACACAGTGATAACTCTAAGTACAGATAATGTAGTAGATGGGTGTAAGCCCCCAGAATTCAGAACACACACAGTGTGACCTGAAGTCTGGGGCCGAATGCGGCAGTATGGGCCATATTCTCAATCTCCTCCCCCAACCCTACTGTGAAACAGATATGTGCATGGACATTATTATTACAGTAGAATACCGCCCCATACCTGTTACATCCAGTGACGTCTCCTGTGATGTAATCTTTCCTCAACGTCTTCATTCAGAGATAAGACCGCCATGATACCTTCTTTCAGCCGCTTCTCGTCTCTGCAGAGTTTCACAGAAATTGTTTTAGGTTCCTCACTTTACTATCTTCCTCTCCTTCCTGGTGTCTCAACAACTCATCCTGCTGCCCCCCAATACTGTGCTAGAGCCAAACAGATAGTCATCCATTCCCCATAATATTATTTCCCCTGTATATTATAATGGCCCCCTCTTTATTATTAATATAATGTCCCCCTCTTTGTTAATAATATAATAGCCCCCTCTTTGTTAATAATATAATGGCCCCTCTTTATTATTAATATAATGTCCCCCTCTTTGTTAATAATATAATATTTGTTAATAATATAATGGCCCCTCTTTATTATTAATATAATGGCCCCCTCTTTATTAATTATATAATGGCCTCCTCTTTATTATTAATATAATAGCCCCCTCTTTAGTATTAATATAATGGCCCCCTCTTTGTTATTAATATAATGTCCCCCTCTTTGTTATTAATATAATAATCTCCCCTCCTCTCACCTAATTACACAGGGTGGGACTCTGCACTCTGCAGAGCCTATCGGAACTGCTGTGGATGCCCCGCCTCCCCTCCTCACTCTGCTCTGCAGCCGGACACTGTGTGAAGAAAAAAAAAACACAGCGTCAGGCTCGATTTAACTTGTGCCAGCCCAGCGGACAGCCGCGCCCCCCCTGCAGTGTGGCGCCCGGGAAAACGCAAATAAAAAGCCCCTCATTTGGCAATGTATTGTCCCTGAGGGTGTTAAGGTGGCGCTCCGGGGAAGATTTTGTCATCTGTTTCATTAGTAATTTACATGAGGTATATGATAGTACTGGTAATTTGCTCATCAGGCACTTTATTCCTGAATTACCTGCTCCGTTATGGTCCTCCTTTGTATCATGTGATTGACACTCTAATTGCAGAATGATACTGGGTCTTCAGTATCGTCAGTGTTTCTGTGCATAATTCAATAAGCTGATAATTTGGGAATAAGACACATTTACCCCATGTGAATTACAAATGAATTTAAGATTTCCCTGGAGTGTCCCTTTAAAGTCTATGAACAACTTTGTACTGCATTGTTTCATTCGTTTTTTGCTTCCTCTGTGTAAATCCTTCCTCTAGCTGGCTGTCCTGCTAATTCTTGCTGTGCCTTGACTTTCTGCTCTCCTCCTCCCTTCTCTCAGCATTACAAACAGCAGCAGCGAGGGGGAGGAGGTTGTATAGTGCAGTTCAGAAGGAGCGGAAGTATCCATGTCTTAAGGAGGGAATATCACAGTATCAGAGTATAGATAGCGTGGAAAGTACACAGGGTGGGAATTACATAGGCTGTGGCTGTGCATTAGTGCACAGAGAGGTGATAACTCACAGCAGGTTTGGGGGGAGGGGTATAAGCACTCCTCAGGATTACTGCCTGTGAGCACAAGGTAGAAGAGATCCCTCATCATGGGCAGGAGAAGGAGGAATCAACCCATGAAAAAAGGCTGCCCTGACACAGGAGAGCTAATGAAGGCAGCAGCATCCTGGACACACAAACCTCATATTCAGCATGTATTACTGGTAGGGCTGTTTTAGGCAGCGGTGCACCACCAATGAGGCGAGTTGAGGCGATTGCCTCAGGCAGCACCAGGTAGAGACAAGAGGGTGGCAGCAGAAGGGGGATTATCTGCAGTACTTGGAAGCACAGTGGGCACAGTATGTGGCGCTGTATTACCCTGTATGTTTTGTAGCTCTGTATGTAATGTTTTTCAAGAATGTCTTTAACAGTATGCCTGGAGGGAAGGGGTAAAGTTAAAAAATTGGCATTGGGGGGTTGGGGCGCTGTTTTAGTTTTCACCTCAGGCAGCAGAAAGGCTAAGTACAACCCTGGTTTTAGGCTTATTTGCTTCAGATAGGCAGATTCTATTTCATTTAGTGCTGCCTTGGACTCTTCTCGAAAATTGGATTTCCTAGGTGGATTTAGGTGGAACCCACACCCCAAGAGCAGGGGCGTAACTACCATAGTGGCAAACCATGTGACTGCTATGGGGCCCAGGGCAAGAGGGGGCACAGTCTTAGTTAGGATTATCTCCTCTTCTACTGGAGGTGAAAACTTAATCAGGACTATACTCTCTTAAGCAGGGGTGGGGAACTTTTTTGCTGTCGAGGGCCATTTGCATATTTGTAGCATCCTTCGGGGGCCATATAAAATTCTCAACCAAACAAATGGACTGCTATATTTGGTCAAACATATAAGTGGCTTAGGGGTAAGTTACAGAAATTGCGCTTCAATTAAAAAAACCTAGAGCGCTGTATTTTTGCAGCATAAAATGGCGCCTACATTATATATTACATATAGTACAGGCACCATTTTGACCACCTATAAAAGTCTACGGTAATTTTTAAATTGAGAATGTTATATATTAAGTTCTTTATTTGGCAGTAATGGCAGCCAAGCTAAACCCAGAGGGGTCCAGAGAGGGGTTCATCCAGCTTTCACTATCCCTGCCCCTTTCTTCGCAACAGTTCCTGTCTTTGTCCCTTTCTTAGCCTAAGATCTGCCCCCCACCTCCATCAGCCTCCTATCAGACCCCCCCAGCCTACATCAGCCTCAGATTAGACCCCCATCAGACCTCCCAACCGCAGATCAGCTTCCGTCAGCCCCTCCCTAGCCCCAGATCAGCTCCCATCAGACCCTCCCTAGCCTTAGATCAGCCCCCATCAGACCCCCAGCCTCAGATCAGACCCTCTTTAGAGCCCCCAGCCTCAGATCAGACACCCCAGCCTCACATCAGACCCCCAGCCTCACATCAGACCACCAGTTCCAGGCTCAGATCAGCCCTCATCAGACCCCATAGCCTCAGAACAGACCCTCCCCACCCTTAGATCAGCCCCAATCAGACCTCAGATCAGACATTTAAAATAAATAAATAAACTTACCTCTCCAGCTCCGGACGACGCAGATTCACTTACCCTCCCTGGTCTTCTTCCCGCCGCACAGGTCATAGTGCGCGTCTATGTGCACTACATTCTGACACTGTACGTGTCAGGACACAGCGTGGGTCCGGAAGAAGACCAGGGAAGGTGAGGACAGCCAGTGCAGCACTGTTCTCATCTTCCTGTGGATCCCGCATGCTAATGACCACTTCCATAATGAAGGCGGTTATTAGCATTTTCACAATATGCTCTGGCAGGGGTCGGGGGCCACATGAAATTGTCCTGCGGGCCGGAGGTTCCTCACCCCTGCTCTAAAGGAACAACTTTTATCAAATTCACGCAGTGGAAGAATGGCCCAAGGGTTATTGAAAAGGATTTAGGCAGAAACCCTTCTGTCCTGTTTGGGGGACCTAACTTCTCTATGTACAGTACGCCACTGCCCAAGAGAGATTGCCATTAAATAACCAGGTGCATGTTACCTATTTTAGAGGGATACATCCACATGAGAGAAGCCTGAGACGTATATTAGGGAGTCGGAAAGTGAAGATGAAAATAAAGAAATGAAGACTGCAAATTAAAACTTTTTCATGTCAAAATGTCCTCAGCTTTAAATATTTACATTTTACAGTAAGTATGACAAGTAAAAGATGATGGTGATTTGCCAGGATGGATCAACAAAGAAGCTGTAACCACAGACCACTCAAACCCACTATAACGTATACATCTGCTGTATAAATGGACACTGAAAACCATAGAGACTTCAAGCAGTCATCAGACTTGTGCTTAAACACTACCTCTAACCAGAGAACAGGATAGTCCTGGGCTTTTTTGAGCCTTAAGGCCAGTTGCTAAGCATAGTCTTTCTTTTCTTGGTGCTGATGTTTTTGCTCCAGACTGCTGCAATTGATGAGGACTGGGAATATTTGTCTCAGCTACTGTCAGCCATATTAGCTCTTAGGGTGCTAATGCCTCTATCACTGGGTCACTCCCAACTTCTTCCCCTCTGTAAACACTTTGTGGTAGTTAATCACACAAAATCTTCCTTCCCATTATTCTCAATGTGCAGATATATCCTAAACTAAATGATTTGCGCATGAAAAACACATTTGACCAAAGGTTTAAAGTTGAAAAATTAGAACTGACGGAAAGTTTCATTCAAACTATCGCTTTCTGAGGGTGGAAGTAGCTAAGTTCTCCTCATGTATGTTCAATAACCGAAGTTTATATAGCTAGGTAACTTGGGTCAGGAATGTATGAAAACATGGAAAGATGTAAGCGCAAGAATATCTGAAGAACTCAAACTTATTGTTCTGGTGACACCTTCCAGGACTGGAGGAGAGAAGTTCTCTGACCACAGCTCACCACTCACTGGTCCAAGATGTTTAGAGCCGGTTCCCTTGGGTTATGGATTGTAGTTCTGCTTGCTGGTCGAGCATGCTCAGTTGCAGCACTAGCAGTTGTTGAAGGCTGTAACTTGAAGAGTGGAGGAGAGGTGTTTGACAGGTCACCACCTACTGTATACACAGAGTATGTAAATGTTGTTTGGGATTGCCATGGAATGCAAGTTGTTCCTGTGGGGGACCTTGTTCAGAGGAATGAGGAAGCTTAAACTGCTTTACCCTATTATGCAGTTAGTAATCCCTATAATTAAGAGCCCTATTGTATCTGGAGCACTCCTCTTGGGTCATAGTCAATACTTTACAGAAGTTTGTTTATCTGGTCAGGCTACCAAGTTGATCCAGTAATCTTAAAGGGGCAGTATAACCTCTTTCCTGATAACAAACCTCAGAGAACTCTCTCTGTTAATTAAAACGAGATATTTAGCAATACTAGGGGATGTTTGGGTCCACAGTTAGGGTACAGCCACACTCTCAGGTTTCTTGGTGCCATTTTCAAAGCCAAAACCAGGAGAAAATCCAAAAAAGGAGAAGTCGTACCCTTCTTTATACCTTATACCCTATTTATGAATCACTCCTGATTTTGGCTTTTAAAACTACAAATCAGGGAATCCTGTGTGGCTGTATCCTTACAAAATTTTGAAGACCTTGGTTTCACTTTTGAAATAATTCACCATTGGAGGCGTCGTTCATGGCTGGTGGTTATGGAGAGAATTGTCCAAGGTGATGTTGAAAAGTGGACTGCAAGTAAATTTATTGTCAAAACCAGAAGGAAGAGCCAGAAGCTCTCATCTTCATCAGCATCTTTTCTAAAATGTGTCATTTAGCATTTTTCTTGAGGAAATAAATATTTGTAATTTCACTTCTTTGAAATTTAAAGGCTTATTCTGGACAAGAACTTGAAAAGTTGCAGGGTCCTTACACGCAGAGCAACACCACAGCCTAAACATTTATCATGGCCTCTTTTGTTGTCCTGTTCGGCTGTTGAGAATCCCCTGCAGATTTTCTGCTGGAATTCTGCAGCAACAAAATCTAAAATTCCTTCCTGAATTTCTACAGGTTTTTGCATTGCAAAGGTTGAGATCCGCGGCAGATATCCGCAACACAGATTGACGTGATGTGGTTTTAAAATCTGCACTGCATGTCAAGGTATGTGCAGATTCTGCCGCAGATGCTCTTTGCATCATCTGGATGGGACATTCTTTTAAATGTCACCCACTTTACTCCTTCTGGAGGTTGTAAATTTTAACAAATGCAATTCTACAGCTTAAAACCACAGTGTTTGCGCTACCTGTAGCTGTATCCTGAGAGTGAATTTAGCTTCAGTCACAGCCCCTGTGGGTAGCCAACTACAGGTCCCATCTTGCATTGGTAACATCTATTCCAGGCTTTTTTCCACAACCTGTATTCCCCAGCTTGTGCATCTCATATTTTGCTCCCTCACTGCTGAGCCTCTCACATTAGTTCCTAGTTACAGCCTCCAACAACTACTAGTGCTGCAACTGAGCATGCTCGACCAGCAAGCTGAACTACAGGTCGCAACTGGAAACAGTGAGCTATAAACATTTTGGACCAGTAAGTGGCGACATTTTGGACCAGTAAGGGAAACTAATGAAAATATTTAAGTATTGTATGCTGAGGATCTTTACTTTGTACCATATACATTCAATAGAAATCAAGTTTTCTATACTGGAGTACCCCTTTAAGAACGTTTCTTTATTCCACAATACTGGTTACAGCTAAATTAATTTGCGTGCCTTTATCTTGGATAATATTATCTTACATTTTTCCGATGATCATTCTTTGATGTTGCAAATGTCAGAGATCACTGACATGAAATTAAGTCCACAAGATAGTTAACGCCACAAAATATAGCGAGGGCGTTTTTGACTGCAGATACTGTTGGCAGCTCATGTGTTAAATCTCTCATGTCTTCTGCCGGCATTGTGGTTTCTCCTGAAGAGGGGGGGGGGGGGGGGGCGTTTCCTTTAGCACTGTGCCTGCCTGTTTGAGTATTTGGTTCACTCCCTTATTCACCCCTCCTTTTTCTCAGCTTCAGATCAGATGGTCTCTCCTGTCCCTCCCCCTAGAGTTAATAAATAGGAGGGCTTATCACATCTCTGTCTCTTTTCACCTGCACCGTCAACAGGATTTTTCCCACCCTCCCGTCCCTTTTATTGTTTTCTCTATGATGGTTTTTCTTACATTTCTTTCTGTTACAGTTGTCATGGTTTAAGTCACAGCTGGAGGTCGGTGGAAATAAATTACTAAGACCGGAGGAGAAGGCGGACTTGCCCACTGTGGTTTTTGTGGGGCATATCGCTTCTCATACTCCTGGAAGTGGTTTCTGGTGATAAGAGTTTGGTGTTTTTGGTTAAGAAAATGGTTAAAAAAGATAAATAAAGCTGTGACCGATCCTCACTCCACAAAACATGTGCCTCTGTCGTTATTTGGTTTAGGCGGGGAAGACATGTTAAGCGGTTGGGTTTTAGTTATCTGCAGTCTAGCACGTCATAATGAGAATGGCAAGAAAAGTTCATACAGCCCTGAGAATAAACTTGTTTCACATGGTTATAAAACTTTCAGAAATTTCATTAAAACTCATTAACTAAACCAACCAAAACTGATTGATCATTGATCAACAAGTTTCAAAAGATGTGCAGTCCTACCACATGTAGGAGAACCTCCTGGTGTCTTGATTCCCACAGGGTCATCTTAATACCGCCACACAGGCAACATCTGTATACACAGCAATTTGTGATGCTGGTAGTCCATGCCCACCAGCATCTCCCCTCTTGCGGTACACACCCTACCCACCCTTATCTGCCTCCTGCAGCTCTCTCCCTTCGGATGTGACCTCTCCCTGGCTCTTGAACGGCCAGAGTATACAAGGGCGAATTTGTCCCGATCTAAAGGCAATATTCCCTGGGGTACATAGGAAGCCTTTCCCTATACCTGAGCTTTAGGTTCCTGGCTTGCCTAGTGCAGTAAAGGTGCACTATTATATTGTTCTCTCCCCCTGAGCCTGACTTCTGCCTGTTTACCACACTAACCCTGTGCTGCCTCCCTGACTCTTGCCTGATCACCGTATTGACCCTGTTGCACCTCCCTTCACCTAGTGCCTGACTACCGTCCTGCACAAATTCTGACTGTAATGACCTAGGCTTGCCCACTGACCACGTTCTTGTCTGTCCCCTTGGTGCCACACACAAGGGTGTCTATTGACTTGCTGGAGTCAGCAGCCTCTGAATGGAGAATACTCTTAAAGGAAACAGCTTGGTGGCCTCTCCAATGAAGTCCAGATTCCTGCCACGGGGATGAAAGGAGTAAAATCAAGGATCCACCTTGACAACGTCCCGTTCAGCAGGTCCACACCCATTGCGTTAAACAATTTATTGTGTGGACCCGAAGAAGTTCACCACTTTTATATTTTCCGGGTCTGAACAAAGAATGCAGTATTCTTTGGATGCCACAAATCTGACATAGGCACCATTGTATGGAAGTAGTAAGGGAGAGTCCATATTCACTGGACTGTTAGCACCAGTCCTTGCTCCCCAAAATGTGGATTACTCCACTAGAGGTTTTCTCCATGTTTAACTTTTAATGAATTCAAAATTAAGAAAATGAGCAATTTAACGAGGCTGTATGTACAGTGGTAATATAACAAGGGTGGACATATGATACTGAGAGCTGTTGTAGGGTGGAGGGGTCTTAAATGATGTGTCTTGCCCTATGGCATCAGAGTCATATTTCTCGATTACGAAAAAGGCTTTTGTGAGAATGAATTAACTACAGAAAACAATGCAAAATTTACAAAAATACACTTTCTAAAAATACATGGAGGATGAAGAAATCGTCTCATGGTTGGAATGCAATGAGACTAATGCATTTTCCACACTTGCTTCCTCCTGAGGAGTGGCAACAGATATTTTCTTTGCAGGTTGGGAAATTATCCAAAATAAATAATTGGTACAAGGATTCACATAATTGGAACTCATGGATGTGATAAAATCCAGTGTGAACAAGGATTCACATCATTGGAACTCATGGATGTGATGAAATCCAGTGTGAACAAGAGAGGGTTTCAGATCCTAATGTGAACAGCTATTACAGAGGCAGGTGGTAAACCCCATGCACCATGATCCAGTTTGCACAGGTCAACCTAGGCTGCAGAGTCCACAGGTGTCCTTGTCTTGACCTTTTTATAGAGAAGGTCTTGATTGCAGGGAACTACTTCCCAGGTTGTAGTCCCCAGGATAATCTGTGATTTGTGGGAACTGCATTGCCAGAACCAGCAGATGGAGATGAGATAGCAGAGAGGTTAAATGGCAGCTCTACCAGAGAGTAGACGAGATGGGGTAGAAGAAGTGATTAGAGATCCACCCAAGAATAACAATAACCAGAGCTATTGGGTCAGGCCGTTGAAGTGGGGTTTAACCACTTTCCGTCCGCCCATAGGATATAAACGTCCTATGGGTGGACCTCTATTTCTGAAAGCACGTTTTAAAACGTCCTTTCAGAAACAGCAGCTGCACGCTAATCGTGCAGCTGCTGATCGGGTTGCCCGCTGTCACTGACAGCAGGGCAACCCAGAGATAAGGCAGGGAAAGTTCCCAGGTGTCCCTGCCTTCCGGATCGCTGCAGACACAGCGCTCACAGAGCGCTGTGTATGCAGAGCAGGAAGCGCTGTGCGCTTCCTGTTCCGGCCCGGCGGTCATGTGACCGCCAGGACCGGAGAGTGCAGGAGCGGTGTGAGGTCTTTCAGAGACCTCGATCAGCCCTGCTCTGAGGCTGTACAGCGCAGAATCATGCTGTACAGCCTCCCTGGGGGGTGCATTTCTTCTGTAACTGGGGCTACTATGTCAGCCCCAGTTACAGGAGAAATCAACAGTGAAAAAAAAAAGAAAAAGTGAAGCAAATGTCCCCCAGAGGTCTTGTATGACCTTATGGGGGACGAAAAGTGTAAAAAATAAATAAATAAATAAAGGGTTGAAAAAATAAAATAAAAAAAGTTTCACATGTAAAAAAGAAAAAAGTCCCCAAGTAAGGAATAAAAAAAAATTGGAAAAATAGAAAAAATAAAATAAAATAGACATATTTGGTATTGCCGCGTCCGTAAAAACCAGCTCTATAAAAATATCACATGACCTAACCCCTCGGGTGAACACCGTAAAAAAAAAAAACGGTGTCAAAACGAGCAATTTTTGTCACCTTGCATCACAAAAGGTGCAACACCAAGTGATCAAAAACGTGTATGTCCGACAAAATGGTACCAATAAAACCGTCACCTTATCCTGCAAAAAATGAGCCGCTACATAAGAAAATCTCTCAAAAAATAAAAAAACTATAGCTCTTAGAACATGGAGACACTAAAACATCATTTTTTTGGTTTCAAAAATGCTATAATTGTGTTAAAGTGAAACAAATAAAAAAAGTATACATATTAGGTATTGCCGCATCCGTAAAAAACAGCTCTATAAAAATATCACATGAGCTAACCCCTCAGATGAACACCGTAAAAAAATAAAAATAAAAACTGTCAAAACGAGCAAGTTTTGTCACCTTGCATCACAAAAGGTGCAACACCAAGTGATCAAAAACGCGTATGTCCCACAAAATGGTACCAATAAAACCGTCACCTCATCCCACAAAAAATGAGCCCCTACATAAGAAAATCTCTCAAAAAATAAAAAAAACTATAGCTCTTAGAACATGGAGACACTAA
Source organism: Bufo gargarizans (assembly GCF_014858855.1). Classification (NCBI taxonomy): domain Eukaryota; kingdom Metazoa; phylum Chordata; class Amphibia; order Anura; family Bufonidae; genus Bufo; species Bufo gargarizans. The sequence continues at coordinate 42,946,711 of NC_058085.1, forward strand.
AACATCATTTTTTTGGTTTCAAAAATGCTATTATTGTGTTAAAGTGAAACAAATAAAAAAAGTATACATAATAAGTATTGCCGCGTCCGTAAAAAACAGCTCTATAAAAATATCACATGAGCTAACCCCTCAGATGAACACCGTAAAAAAAAAAAAAAAAAATGTCAAAACAAGCAATTTTTGTCACCTTGCTTCACAAAAGGTGCAACACCAAGTGATCAAAAATGCGTATGTCCCACAAAATGGTACCAATAAAACCGTCACCTCATCCCGCAAAAAATGAGCCCCTACATAAGAAAATCTCTCAAAAAATAAAAAAACTATAGCTCTCAGAACATGGACACATTAAAACATATTTTTTTTGTTTCAAAAATGCTATTATTGTGTAAAACTTTAATAAATGAGAAAAGGTATACATATTAGGTATCGCCACGTCCATAACAATCTGCTCTATAAAAATGTCACTTGACTGAACCCCTCAGGTGAACGCTGTAAAAATAAATAAATAGAAACTGTGCTAAAACAACCAATTTTTTGGTCACCTTGCCCCATAAAGTGTTATAATGAATGATCAAAAAATCATATGTACCCAAAAATAGTACTAATAAAACTGGCACCTTTTTCCCTAGTTTCCAAAATGGGGTCACTTCTTGGGAGTTTCTACTGTAAGGGTGCATCAGGGGGCTTCAAATAGGACATGGCATCTAAAAACCATGTGGAGTTCCTTTTCTTCTGCGCCCTGCCGTGTGTCCATACAGCAGTTTATGACCACATGTGGGGTGTTTCTGTAAACCGCAGAATCTGGGTAATAAATATTGAGTTTTGTTTGGCTGTTAACCATCGATGTGTTAAAGAAAAAATTGGATTAAAATGGAAAATCTGCCCAAAAAGTGAAATTTAAAAATTTGATCTCCATTTTCCTTTAATTCTTGTGGAACGCATAAAGGGTTAACAAAGTTTGTAAAAATCGGTTTTGAATACCTTGAGGGGTGTAGTTTTTACAATAGGGTCATTTATGGGGGTATCCACTATGTAGGCCCCACAAAGTGACTTCAGACCTGAACTGGTCCTTATAAAGTGGGTTTTGGCAATTTTCTTAAAAATTTGAAGAATTGCTTCTAAACTTCTAAGCCTTCTAACGTCCTAAAAAAATAAAATGACATTTCCAAAATGATGCCAACATAAAGTAGACATATGGGGAATGTTAAGTAATAAATATTTTATGAGGTATCACTTTCTGTTTTAAAAGCAGAGAAATTGAAATTTAGTAAATTGCGCATTTTTCAAATTTTTGGGTAAATTTGGGATTTTTTCATAAATAAAGGTGAAATATTTTGACTCAAATTTATGACTATCATGAAGTACAATGTGTCATGAGAAAACAATCTCTGAATGACTTGGATAAATAAAGGCGTTCCAAAGTTATTACCACATAAAGTGAGATATGTCAGTTTTGCTAAATTAGGCCTCGTCAGGAAGGGGGCAAATGGCCCAGATGGGAAGTGGTTAACCAGCCGGCAGAGTGTTGTCACGCCAGTTGCCATAGCAACATAACACAGCTGGCCATACTGAATGCAGCATTGTAAAAGTAGGGAGAATTGACTGTTTGGAGATTTAACATAATTTGGGATGTCCAGCGCCAGATGGATAAATAAGGTAAACTGTAGTATAACTGGTAGAATATTGCTTAACCCCTTAGGGACACAGCCTTATTTCACCTTAAGGACCAGGCAATTTTTTGCAAATCTGACCAGTGTCACTTTAAGTGCTGATAACTTTAAAACGCTTTGACTTATCCAGGCCGTTCTGAGATTGTTTTTTCCGTCACATATTGTACTTCATGACAGTGGTAAAATGAAGTTAAAAAAAATATATTTTTTATTTATAAAAAAAAAAACAATGTTACCAAAAAGTGAAAAAATTGCTAATTTCCAAGTTTCAATTTCTCTACTTCTATAATACATAGTAATACCTACAAACATAGTTATTACTTTACATTTCCCATATGTCTACTTCATGTTTGCATCATTTTGGGAATTATATTTTATATTTTGGGGATGTTACAAGGCTTAGAAGTTTGGAAGCAAATCTTGAAATTTTTCAGAAATTTTCAAAAACCCAATTTTTAGGGACCAGTTCAGGTCTGAAGTCACTTTGTGAGGCTTATATAATAGAAACCACCCAAAAATGACCCCATTCTAGAAACTACACCCCTCAAGGTATTCAAAACTGATTTTACAAACTTTGTTAACCCTTTAGGTGTTCCACAAGAATTAATGGAAAATAGAGATATCATTTCAAAATTTCACTTTTTTAGCAGATTTTCCATTTTAATAAAAAAAATTCAGTTACAAAGCAAGGGTTAACAGCCAAACCAGACTCAATATTTATGGCCCTGATTCTGTAGTTTACAAAAACACCCCATATGTGGTGGTAAACCGCTGTACGGGCACACGACAGGGCGCAGAACGAAAGCAATGCCATACGGTTTCTGGAAGGCAGGTTTTGCTGGACTGTTTTTTTTGACACCATGTCCCATTTGAAGCCCCCCTGATGCACCCCTAGAGTAGATACTCCATAAAAGTGACCCCATCTAAGAAACTACACCCCTCAAGGTATTCAAAACTGATTTTACAAACGTTGTTAACCCTTTAGGTGTTCCACAAGAACTTATGGAAAATAGAGATACAATTTGGAAATTTCACTTTTTTGGCAGATTTTCCATTTTAATCATTTTTTTCCAGTTACGAAGCAAGGGTTAACAGCCAAACAAAAGTCAATATTTATGGCCCTGATTCTGTAGTTTACAGAAACACCCCATATGTGGTGGTAAACTGCTGTACGGGCACACGGCAGGGCGCAGAAGGAAAGCAATGCCATACGGTTTCTGGAAGGCCGGTTTTGCTGGACTGTTTTTTTTGACACCATGTCCCATTTGAAGCCCCCCTGATGCACCCCTAGAGTAGATACTCCATAAAAGTGACCCCATCTAAGAAACTACACCCCTCAAGGTATTCAAAACTGATTTTACAAACGTTGTTAACTCTTTAGGTGTTCCACAAGAATTAATGGAAAATAGAGATACAATTTGAAAATTTCACTTTTTTGGCAGATTTTCCATTTTAATATTTTTTTTACTTTTACAAACCAAGGGTTAACAGCCAAACAAAACTCATTATTTATGGCCCTGATTCTGTTGTTTACAGAAACACCCCATATGTGGTCGTAAACTGCTGTATAGGCACACGGCAGGGCACAGAAGGAAAGGAATGCCATATGGTTGGTTTTTGGAAGGCAGATTTTGCTGGACTGTTTTTTTTGTTTTTTTTTACCATGTCCCATTTGAAGCCCCCCTGATGCACCCCTCGAGTAGAAACCCCAAAAAAGTGACCCCATTTTAGAAACTACGGGATAGGGTGGAATTTTTTTTTGGTACTAGTTCAGTGTACAATGATTTTTTGTTGCTCTATATTACACTTTTTGTGAGGCAAGATAACAAGAAATAGCTGTTTTTGCACCGTTTTTATTTTTTGTTATTTGCAACATTCATCTGACAGGTTAGATCATGTGGTATTTTTATAGACCAGGTTGTCACGGACGCAGCGATACCTAATATGTATACTTTGTTTCCATAGTCTGAGAGCCATAATTTTTTCAGTTTTTGGGCGATTACCTTGGGTAGGGTATGATTTTTGCGGGATGAGATTACAGTTTTATTGGCACTATTTTGGGGTGTGTGTGACTTTTTGATCGCTTGCTATTACACTTTTTGTGATGTAAGGTGACAAAAAATGATTTATTTAGCACAGTTTTTATTTTACATTTTTTACGGTGTTCATCTGAGGGGTTAGGTCATGTGATATATTTATAGAGCCGGTCGATACGGACGCGGCGATACCTAATATGTCTACTTTTTTTTTATTTATGTAAGTTTTACACAATGATTTTTTTTTTAAGCAAAAAAAAATCATGTTTTAGTGTTTCCATAGTCTGAGAGCCATAATTTTTTCAGTTTTTGGGCAATTACCGTGGGTAGGGTGTGATTTTTGCGGGATGAGATGGCGGTTTTATTGGCACTATTTTGGGGTGCGTGTGACTTTTTGATCGCTTGCAATTACACTTTTTGTGATGTAAAGTGACAAAAAATGGTTTATTTAGCACAGTTTTTATTTAAAAATTTTTACGGTGTTCATCTGAGGGGTTAGGTCATGTGATATATTTATAGAGCCGGTCGATACGGACGCGGCGATACCTAATATGTATACTTTTTTTTATTTATGTAAGTTTTACACAATAATATCATTTTTGAAACAAAAAAATCATGTTTTAGTGTCTGCATATTCTGAGCCATAGTTTTTTTATTTTTTGGGCGATTGTCTCAGGTAGGGCCTCATTTTTTGCGGGATGAGGTGACTGTTTGATTGGCACAACTTTGGTGGGTGGGCAAACTCCTTTTTGATCGCTTGCTGTTGTACTTTTTGTGATGTAAGGTGACAAAAAAATTATTTCTTTAGCACAGTTTTTATTTTTAATTTTTTACGGTGTTCATTTGAGGGGTTAGGTCATGTGATATGTTTATAGAGCCGGTCCTTCCCTGCCTTCCCTGCCATCGGGTCCCCCCCACAGCCGCATGGGGACCCGATGGCACCGCCACATGCCACCACCGCAACATTGAATTGCCACAAACCGCAGGTCTGAATTGACCTGTGGTTTGAGGCGATCGCCAACATGGGGGGGTCACGGGACCCCCTTGGGCATTTAGCCGAAGTGCCTGCTCAATGATTTGAGCAGGCACCGGCTTCCGATCACCGCCCACTGTGCGGCGGTGATCGGAAATACACAGGGCGTACAGGTACGCCCTGTGTCCTTAAGTACCAGGACATAAGGGCGTACCTGTACGCCCTATGTCCTGAAGAGGTTAAAGGGCATCTGTCAGCAGTTTTGTACCTATGCTACTGCCTGACATGTTGCATATGCGCTTGGCAGCTGAAGTCATCTGTGTTGGTCCCATGTTCATATGTGCCTGCATTCTTGATAAAAATGATGTTTTAATATATGCAAATTAGCCTCTAGGAGCAATGGAGGCGTTGCCGTTACACCTAGAGGCTCTGCCGCTGCACATTAGGGCTCATATACACGACAGTTGCCTGTTTTGCAGTCCGCAAATTGTGGACCTGCAAAACACGGATACCGGCCATGTACGTTACGCATTTTGCGGAACAGAACGTCCGGCCCATAATATAACAGTCCTATCTTTGTCTGTAATGCGGACAAGAATAGGACATATTCCATATTTTTGCGGGCGCCATGGAACGGACATAAGAATGTGGACTGCACATACAGGGAGTGCAGAATTATTAGGCAAGTTGTATTTTTGAGGATTAATTTTATTATTGAACAACAACCATGTTCTCAATGAACCCAAAAAACTCATTAATATCAAAGTAGTTTTTAGTTTGTTTTTAGTTTGTTTTTAGTTTTAGCTATTTTAGGGGGATATCTGTGTGTGCAGGTGACTATTACTGTGCATAATTATTAGGCAACTTAACAAAAAACAAATATATACCCATTTCAATTATTTATTTTTACCAGTGAAACCAATATAACATCTCAACATTCACAAATATACATTTCTGACATTCAAAAACAAAACAAAAACAAATCAGTGACCAATATAGCCACCTTTCTTTGCAAGGACACTCAAAAGCCTGCCATCCATGGATTCTGTCAGTGTTTTGATCTGTTCACCATCAACATTGCGTGCAGCAGCAACCACAGCCTCCCAGACACTGTTCAGAGAGGTGTACTGTTTTCCCTCCTTGTAAATCTCACATTTGATGATGGACCACAGGTTCTCAATGGGGTTCAGATCAGGTGAACAAGGAGGCCATGTCATTAGATTTTCTTCTTTTATACCCTTTCTTGCCAGCCACGCTGTGGAGTACTTGGACACGTGTGATGGAGCATTGTCCTGCATGAAAATCATGTTTTTCTTGAAGGATGCAGACTTCTTCCTGTACCACTGCTTGAAGAAGGTGTCTTCCAGAAACTGGCAGTAGGACTGGGAGTTGAGCTTGACTCCATTATCAACCCGAAAAGGCCCCACAAGCTCATCTTTGATGATACCAGCCCAAACCAGTACTCCACCTCCACCTTGCTGGCGTCTGAGTCGGACTGGAGCTCTCTGCCCTTTACCAATCCAGCCATGGGCCCATCCATCTGGCCCATCAAGACTCACTCTCATTTCATCAGTCCATAAAACCTTAGAAAAATCAGTCTTGAGATATTTCTTGGCCCAGTCTTGACGTTTCAGCTTGTGTGTCTTGTTCAGTGGTGGTCGTCTTTCAGCCTTTCTTACCTTGGCCATGTCTCTGAGTATTGCACACCCTGTGCTTTTGGGCACTCCAGTGATGTTGCAGCTCTGAAATATGGTCAAACTGGTGGCAAGTGGCATCTTGGCAGCTGCATGCTTGACTTTTCTCAGTTCATGGGCAGTTATTTTGCGCCTTGGTTTTTCCACACGCTTCTTGCGACCCTGTTGACTATTTTGAATGAAACGCTTGATTGTTCGATGATCACGCTTCAGAAGCTTTGCAATTTTAAGAGTGCTGCATCCCTCTGCAAGATATCTCACTATTTTTGACTTTTCTGAGCCTGTCAAGTCCTTCTTTTGACCCATTTTGCCAAAGGAAAGGAAGTTGCCTAATAATTATGCACACCTGATATAGGGTGTTGATGTCATTAGACCACAACCCTTCTCATTACAGAGATGCACATCACCTAATATGCTTAATTGGTAGTAGGCTTTCGAGCCTATACAGCTTGGAGTAAGACAACATGCATAAAGAGGATGATGTGGTCAAAATACTAATTTGCCTAAAAATTCTGCACTCCCTGTAGTGTGCTGTCCACATTGAAGTAAAAGGGTCTGCATTCAACCCACAAAAATTGCGTATCGGATGCAAACCAAAAATACACTTGTGTGTATGGGCCCTTAACTGATAGGGCCAGGTGAGTTGAGAGGACTCGGAAGTTACAGAGAGAGCATAGCCTCAAGTTGTAATGGCAACGCTCTCGTTGCTCCTAGAGGCTCATTTGCGTATATTAATACTTAATTTTTCTCAGCAATGTGGGCACATACGAACATGGGGCAGCACAGTGGCTCAGTGGTTAGTACTGGTGCCTTGCAGCGCTGGGGCCTGGGATCAAATCCAACCATGGACAACATCTGCATGGAATTTGTATGTCCTCCCTGTGTTTGTGTGGGTTTCCTCCCCCTCCCCCTCTCCAAAGACCTACTGATAGGGAACTTAGATTGTGAGCCCCATTGGGCACAGCTTGATGCTAATGTCTGTAAAACGCTGAGGAATATAGTAGTGCTATATAAGAGCATAAAATAAATAAATGGGACGAACACAGGTGCCTTCAGCTGCCATGTATCAGGTCAGCCAGTTTCATAGGTACAAATCTGTTGACAGATGCCCTTTAAAGGTCTGGTTGCAAATTTTAGGAGTTAAAAGTGTTGTCCAGCGGAATTAAAAACATTTTTAAAGGTCCAGAATGGGTTAAAAAAAATGCATTAATTACCTTGCCAATCGCCCACCGTTGTTGTTCTGGTACCCCCTGCTCTTTACTTTCAGGTCCTGGCTTGACACAGGAAATGGCTGGAAATGCCCAATCACTACTACATCTGTGACGTCCTCCGCCACCGCATATAGCAGTGATGGTGAACCTTTTAGAGACTGAATGCCCAAACTGCAACCCAAAAACCACTTATTTATCACAAAGTGCCAACACAGCATTTTAACCTGAATATTACAGTCCAGTATAGTATATCTTCCATGTACTTTATCATTTACCTATAATCACCTGCCTACATTCAGTGCGCTGCCTGTGCTGTGCATGGTGCGCCCTGCAATGATGAATGGCAGGAAAGGTCTAAGGTATATTGGTACACCATAGACTTTTTTCAGGGTGCGGGTGCCCACATAGGCCATAGGTTCGCTACCACTGGCATATAGGAAGAAGGCTGGCAATCAGCAGTAGGGGGATGGTCAGCCAGGACCTCATGAATACAAGGACTCCTGAGTGTGTGCCGTACACTGAGTGGACTCCAGTGCTCGGGACCCATTGGAGCTGTTCACCAGTGATGCCGGGTTCACACATTAGCGTACCCGATAAGCGCTGTTTACAAGCGTGCTTATCGGGCGTTTACATACGTGCGAGTGAAACAAGCAAACGCCCATTGACGCGCTTTCCCGCTAGGTCTATGTGCGGGAACGCGCGACAATTCGCCCCAAAGAAGCTCCTGTACTTCTTAGGGCGTCAGGCATTTTACAGCGCGATCGTACGCGCTGTAAAACGCTCAGGTGAGAACCATGCCGATAGGGAAGCATTGGTTTTTGCTTGTTGAGCGTTTTACAGCGCGTAGGAACGCGCTTTAAAACGCTCAGGTGTGAACCCAGCCTGATTTTAAGAAAGTTACTTGCAAAAAAAATACTGGTGACTGGTACCCAAAGGAAGTGGATTTCTTCACGTAAAAAAGCCCAGAGCGTCAGCAATGACCTCTAGGTAAAAATAATACAGTAATCTATGTTAACCCTATATATATATATATATATATATATATATAGATCACCTTTAAAAGCACATTTCGGCTAAGATGTTAGGCCTTATTCACACATCCATGTTAGTGATGACATCTCTGATAAGATGGTCATTCATCCATGAAGATTTCTGTGATCCACGTGTCCGTCGCTCTGTGTTCCACGGACACTGCACAGCTTTCAGAACATCTCCTGTAAATGGTCCGTGAAACATCGCTGAAACACGGATGGCGTCTGTGTTGGGTTCGTGTCTTTTGGAGACCTGTAGACTATAATAGGCTTAATGGATCCGTAAACACGGACAAAAGTAGGCATGCCTCCATGCTAAAACCATGGACCGTGCATTAACACACACATTAAAAAGGGTACATGTGCCGTCCTGGAGAACACTGACAGCACACAGTCGTGAATCCCTGAAGTGTGACTAAGGGAACCAGAGGGCTGAGCTGCAATAGCAGGGACCATGGACAACAGTGATGCTGTTTTTGGAATAAAGTAGACACACTTTTCTAATTTCACACAACCCCAGGAAAGGAATTGCACAGGACTAAAACAACATGGCTGCTTTCTTCCCAAAACAGCTCTATACCTGCGTGTGGTATTACAGCTCGATCCCAATCATCTGTATGAAGCGGAGCTGCAATACCAGACACAACCTATATTGTGGGGATGCCTTTGGTAGAAATGGACCACGATTTTCTAATGCTATATAAACCCTCAGGAAAACAGAGAGAATTATCATAGGATTCGCCTGTCAAGGCTTTAAAGGGGTCCTCTCACTTCAGCAAGTGGCATTTATCAAAGTTAATTCAAGGCACTTACTAATGTATGGTGATTGTCCATGTTGCCTCCTTTGCCAGCTTGATTAATTTTTTCATCACATTATAAACTGCATGTTTCCATGGTTCCGACCACCTGCAATCCATCAGCAGTGGTCGTGCTTGCACAATATAGGAAAAAGGGCCGTCCTCTCTGGTGACCGAGACTGTGGGAGCTCACACAGGCTGGTGCTTTTTTCTATAGTGTGCAACCACAGCCACCAATGCTAGATTGCAGGGTGGTCGTAACTAGGGATGAGCGAATCGACTTCGGATGAAACATCCACTTGGAATCGAAGCCGAGTTCGGAAAATGTTTTTTTACAGTAGAAATCTATTTATGAAGTTATTACGCTAAGTCTTGCGAGACTTCACGAAGTAATAACTTTGGCTCATCGGAGCCAATACATTCTAATACTGCATGGAGCTCCTGAAACAAAGTTTTATGCAAATCGACTTCGGATGTTTCATCCGAAGTGGATTCGCTCATCCCTAGTCATAATCATGGAAATGAGCAGTATATAATGTGATGGGAAAATGAATCCAGCCAGCAAAGGAGGCAATATGGATAATAACAATACATTAGTAAGTGGCTTGTATTAGCATTTATTATGTAGAGAAAGTTATTTGCTGAAGTGACACAACCCCTTTAAAGCTCAGGGTCTGTACTGGGAAGTCCTTTACCTTGCTTTCTTACACCTCTATTTTTTTTTTATGAATCAGAGTGGCGATATCTTGATGTCTTCATGTGATCAGCCTGCGCTCTGCCCTCCTCTTCCTTCCTGTGCCTTGGGGAACTTGCAGATGTTCATAAACAGCAGTACATTTCCTTACTACGCTTCAGCCTTCTGCCGGCGCGTGGAAACACTTCTGCAGCCCTGCATTCTTAATACGTCTCACCAAGTTCCAGGCTGTTTTTGCCAGAAAGTTTGCAAAGTGCCGAGAAGTGCCAGGCCGGGCTCAGGATGTGTCAGACAGCAGCAGGTGAGAGATATAAATGTGCTGCTAGTCATGTATGTGCTGAAGTTTGACAGGGGAGAAGAAGTTTAGCTTTCGATTTCTATATGGATAAAAGGAATATAATTAAGAAAAAGATTGTTTCTTTGATCATGTAGCAGAGAGGAGTTTTACGTTTGGCACAACTTAATGCGATATCAATGCTTTTACACAAGACTGTAGGTAAAACTACTACACTGCTCAAAGATTTATTAAAGTGGAGATGATTGTGAACGACACAGATGTGAAGTGCAAGCTCTTGTAGTGACTTGCATCGCAGAAAACCAATGACATTACAAGAATGTGTAAAACGATAAAATTTCATTACCTAGAGGCAACAGGGCTGACACTAAATTCTGGGGGGGGGGGGGACTTCAGATGTTTTTGAGATGACTGATTTGCTGACACTAATGTCCACTAATGTCAGTTTCCAGAGTTGGATCAAAGAAAATTAAGTTTTTTGTGTATTGCGACGTTAAAAGAGTCCACAGTCTGCAGCTTCCCATCAGGCCATAAAATGAGATGCATTGCAGTCTTCATCAGGCTAGAGCACTTGTTGTGCTGACATCTAGCGGCAAGTAGGAAAACCTTGCTAATTAAATATTCTTTTATGGTTTGCGACAATAAAAAAATATAACTCTTTTTCTCAAAGAGTCACTGTACTTTCACACAATTTTATTTAATTTAACAGAGAATGGTGTAACTAGCACATTTCTAAATCACTTCATTTAAAAAATATGCTGTAAAGTCAAGGCCACTAGGGGTCTCACTTCCACATACAGTAAGCTGCAGTCCACTGCCTGGCAAGATCCGTCCCTGGTAACAGAGACTCAGAAGACAGCTGAGAGGAAGACTAGCTGAGCTCCTGAGCCTGATAAAAAAAAAAAATGCTTCTACACTGATTCTGAACATCACAGGAGCCTCCTGCTTTTCTGTAAGGGCTCATGCACACGACCGTTGTTTTGCGGTCCGTTTTTCACGGATCCGTTGTTCCGTATCTGAGGGGTTTTTTTTCTCTGATTTAAGTCCTCTTCTGTTCCGTTATTCCACAAAACATATCCGTATGGTTTCCGTTTCAGAAACTTATTAATCACCAAACACATGAGCAATATGGGCTGGGCGTAGCATTTCTACAGTATGGATCACAATACGCATGACATAAGGATGTGTTCTGTGTAAGTTCCGTATTTTTGCGGACCCATTGACTTGAATGGGGCCTTGGACTGTGGTTTGCGGACAATAATAGGACATGCACTACTTTTTTGCAGAACTCAAATACGGAAACGGAATGTACACGGAGTACCTTCCATTGTTTTTGCGGACCTATTGAAGTGAAAGGTTCAGTGTACGGTCCGCAAAAAAAAAATATGGAACAGAAGTGGAAAGAAAATACGTTTGTGTGCATGAGCCCTAAATGTGATGTATCCCTAATCTGTTCTGGAGCTAAAAACAAACATAGTGGGAAATAAGGGAGAAGGGAGACACCCCTGCTTCTAAGTGAAATGCATCTAGCTGTGCAGCCAAAACAGGTAATAATATGGATGTAAAACACATTAGGGAGGCCCAAACATAACTGTTTCTTCACAGTTATGATTGTACAAAGAAGTACAGCCATTACGCAAACTTTTTTTTTCCTGAAAACTCAGGTACACTATAAACACAAATAAATTTAAAACTCACTCAAAAGTGCCCCTATTGTATACTATAAAGTTTGAAACTACTGTACAATGCTGGATGACATCTCTATTTGGATGTGTAAAAATAAATTCCAACATTGGCGCTCACGTTTCATATTTTCTTAGATAAGCTGTCATGTGTACATGAGGAATAACACAATATCTGCCCATTATTTGTTTACCCGTTTTCACCTTTGCAGGCTTCCTCTCTAATTGTCAGTTTTCCCAGAGTTCAGCTCCAGAAAAGGGTGTAAATTAGCTGCTATGATGTCTCCCAAGCACTGCACACTTAGAGAGGAAGAGATCCTGCTCCCTCTCTCTCTGTAGTATAACCTCTGGAGAAACAGCAGCAGCATACAAAGCATAATACAGCAGTAACGAGAAGTGTAGCTGTGAATCGAGCACTGGGGTGAGATACAAAACTTACTAGAGCCAGTAGCATCTTTGTGTGTTTCTCTGCCCCTCATTTTGCAGCTCCATCCTCCTCTCCAGTCTCCATAGTCTTCTATGGGCAGAACAGAGTGAGCTGATAATTTTTCATCAAAGTCTTACCAACATTATGAGTCTGTCACCATATTAACATGAAAGCAGCGTAATATAGGATATAAAGACAGATACTTAATATTATAAGAGTTCAGGACATTGCAAAATTATTGTTAGATAATTATATAACATCCAACCAACCTCCCCCCCTTTACTTGATCCAACAGAGAGACAGTTGCATTACTTTTATTTTCCTATTAGTTATGTCTCAGGAAGGCCATTCCAATGAGAACTGAAATTAAAGTGACCAATCGACATCCCCCATTCAACAGCGTGTGCTAGGATAACTGGCCCAATAGGTAAAATTGCCCACGTATGCAATCTCTTGATAGAGCCGCAGAAGCCAAACTCCCGGTCGAGTGAGCTGATAATTAGTGTTGAGCGAAGTGAAGCATTTGAAGCGGAATACGGTCCAAGGTTTAGTAAAACTTTGATTTGCAAAGAATTAGAATTTCCTTATGCTTCGTGGTAATTAATTAAGTTTTCCTAAAGTAGGGGCTGCACGTGTTACAAAGTGAAATTAAGTGTAGAGGAGACAAACCCAGGAAAGCAAGATCACCCATAATGCCGTGAAGCCAGCCAATCCGTAAATAGCCATCCCCTCTGATGTCACAGCCCTATAAAACCCTCATCACATGTGGTCTCTGCCTTTGTCATATGAGCTAAGCATAGGGAGAAACGTGGCAAGTGGTCATGTGTTAGGGACAGTGTTGCTGAAAATGATTAATAGAAGAATATTGGAAAGGAAGAGTACAGGGAGGCGTATTCTTCATCAGTTTTATTTATTTATTCCTACAGTACATTTACTTATTCCCACCTCAGCCGTAAACTAAGATATGTAATTCAATACCAATAAGATGGAAGTCTTTATTATTCCACTGCCAGCGTGCCAACTAATACCATCCAGTCTGCACCCTTTAGGGGGACCAGGTTTTAATGATGACCATCCTCATCTCTTGCTGGCTACACTTTTTCCAAATCTTCCTTCTTGGTCTCCTTGTCCTAGAAAAGTCAGCAAGATGCAGAGAGAGGAAGAGCAATATTAGATGTGGAAAAAGAGGAAAAGCAGATGGAAGAAGAAGGGCTCCCACCTGTAGGGCAATAGAGCTCTGGGGTTGGAGAAGTGGGTATGCCAGAGCTGATTAAGATTCTGTGTTTACTGTCAAATAACATGCAGGAGATTGCAGGCAAGAACAACAATAATATGCATATTGTCTCCCACCGAACCAACCAAACCCCATACCAGCAACGGCCCCTTCGGTCTTCATTATTGAATGAAAGGCAGCTGCTTGCTAATTGGCCGCGTGGTTCTTCACCACAGCATGGCTGCAACCTGCCTGCAGAACGGCTGAGAATTTCTTGGCTAACTTCGGCGAAGCTGACAAATTGAATTTTTAAAAACTTAGCTCCTCTACTGATAATTTATCTAGTTTCCTAAGACAAAAGCAATTTTAGCAGTGAATTAAGAGGGAATGATCAGTGCAAGAGGCAGGGAAAAGAAGTGGCTAATAAATGGAAAAATGGAAACACTGTCATTTCTCTGTAATAAAATGATGTATATTACAAAGCTTCTTATAGTTACTTGCTTTTTTGGACCCACTCCTTGTTTTGGCTCAAAAATACTGATTGTGTGACAGTGGACTTGAAAATGAGGTGTCTGGTTTTCTCATATTGATCACCTATCCTCAGGATAGGTCATAAATATCAGATCGGTGGAGTCCGACTCCTGGGACCACCCCCCCCCCCCCCCCCCCAATCAGCTGTTTGAAAAGACCGCACCGACCCCTCGCCGATCTGATATTAATGACCTATCCAGAGGACAACCCTTTAAAGTGCTATGCTCAATGGCAACACTGAGTAATGCCTGAAGCGGTGGTTTAAACCAGTGCAAGGCTACTAAGATTGTTTTGTTTGGAGGAGCGTTGGAAGATGCTTCGAAGTCCTAAGTAACACTTTGTTCACGATAATAGAGTCTTGGATTTTTGTGGTTCCATCTGTGACCCATTGATTAACAATGTCCTTTGAGGAGATATCTAATTTGACTGAAAATAGAGCAGATATCTTCACCGATAGTGAAAGGAATAGCATATTGGCTCATGCAGTGGGAAATGGTTCATTACGCTCTAAAGGGAAAGAAAACTGTGATAGTAACTATGCGTAAAGACTAGAATTTAAAGAAAAAATAGGTTCATTTGTCGATGCATGCTTGTAGTTATCTTGTGAATATCTGACAGCACAAAGCACACCCAGAGGGTGGAGACATACTGTAACACTGATATTGCAGGGTGATGCTACAGTGCCTTGCAAAAGTATTCACCCCCTTTGACTTTTTTCATATTTTGGTGCCTCACAACCTGGAATTAACATGGATTGTTTGAGGATTTGCATCATTTAATTTACAGAACATGGCCACAACTTTGAAGATGTTTTTTTTATTGTTAAGCAAACAACAATTAGGACAAAATAACAGAAAAAAGTCAATGTGCATAACTATTCACCCCCCTAAAGTCAATACTTTGTAGAGCAGCCTTTTGCAGCAATCACAGCTCCAAGTCGCTTTGGATAAGTCTCTATGAGCAGTTGCCACATCTTACCACTGGGATTTTTGCCCATTCCTCCTTGCAGAACTGCTCCAGCTCCTTCAGGTTGGATGTTTGCCCTTGTGAACAGCAATCTTTAAGTCTGACCACAGATTTTCTATTGGATTGAGATCTGGGCTTTGACTCGGCCATTCCAACACATTTACATGTTTCCCTATAAACCACTCAAGTGTTGCTTTAGCCGTGTGTTTGGGGTCATTGTCCTGCTGGAAGGTGAACCTCCATCCTAGCCTCAAATCACACACAGAGTGGTACTGGTTTTGCTCAAGAATCTCCCTGTATTTAGCACCATCCATCTTTCCCTCATCTCTGACCAGTTTCCCAGTCCCAGTCCCCCCAGCATGATGCTGCCACCACCATGTCTCACTGTGGGGATGGTGTTCTTTGGGTGATGTGTTGGGTTTGCGCCAGACATAGCGTTTTTTTATTTGATGGCCGAAAATTTCAATTTTAGCTGAAAGTAATGGCTTTCTTCTGGCCACTCTGCCATAAAGCCCAACTCTATGGAGCGTACGGCTTATTGTCGTCCTATGTACAGATGCTCCAGTCTCTGCTGTGGAACTCTGCAGCTCCTCCAGGGGTACCTAAGGTCCCTGTGCTGCCTCTCTGATTAATTTCCTCCTTGCCTGGTCCGTAAGTTTTGGTCGGCGGCCGTCTCTTCGCAGGTTTGCTGTTGTGCCATGTTCTTTCCATTTGGTTATGATAGATTTGATGGTGCTCCTGGGGATCATCAAAGATTTGGATATTTTTTTATAACCTAACCCTGACTTATACTTCTCAACAACATTGTCCCTTACTTGTTTGGAGAGTTCCTTGGTCTTCATGACAGTGTTTGGTTAGTGATGCCTCTTGCTTAGGTGTTGCAGCCTCTGGGGCCTTTCAAAAAAGGTGTGTGTATGTAATGACAGATCATGTGATACTTAGATTGCACACAGGTGGACATTACTTCACTAAGTGACTTCTCAAGGTTATTGGTTGAACCAGAGCTTTTTATGGGCTTCCTAACAGAGGGGGTGAATACTTACGCACATGACAATTTTCTGTTTTCTATTTCTAAACGATAGTTTTCTTTATATATTTTTCTCATTTTACTTCACCAACTTAGACTATTGTGTTCTGATCCATCACATAAAATTCAGATTAACAAACATTGAACTTAAGGCTGTAATGTAACAAAATACAAAAAAAGTAGGTTGAATACTTTTGTATATATCACAAGTGGTGGTACACTATGAATAATAAGCATGCGTCTGATTTGATGCATCTTACTACACAGAGACTGCCAGTCTGAGAATATACAAAAGGAGACTGCCTAGACTGATCTGTCACTTAAAGAGACAAACACTGAAATAATATGATAAAGTGGATGCAGAGCTTATAAACTGAACATAATCTATCCTACATGGCATATCACTGTTATTAAAGGGGTTGTCTCACTTCAGCAAGTGGCATTTATCATGTAGAGAAAGTTAATATCAGGCACTTACTAATGTATTGTAAATTGTCCATATTGCCTCCTTCACTATCTGGATTTATTTATCCATCACATTATTCACTGCTGGTTTTCATAGTTATGACCACCCTGCAATCCATCAGCGATGGTCGTGCTTGCACACTACAGGAAAAAGTGCGGGCCTCTCTGGTGGCCGAGACCGTGGGAGCGCACATAGGCTGGTACTTTTTTCTATAGCGTGCAAGCAGAGTAACACTAGAGGAACACTATGTTGTAATAGCAAAACTGACACTTAGGTCACGTTGTCAACTGAAGATACAGGCCGTGAGACCTCTCATGATGACATTACAGGGTGGAAAATATTTTTTAGGAAAGGGGTGTCTGCCAAAACAGAAATATAAGGAATTAGAAGAGGAACACCATCAACATTAGGAAAGGAAGATAGCAAAGTTATAGAAAAATCAAAAAAATAAATAAAATAGAGAACTTTGTATGTAATATTTCCCCAAATCCTGAGATGATTTTGAATGGAAAGTACTACATAAGGACTAGGTTTTGACCCAGGAGATTGCAGATCTTGACTTTTTGACTTTAAGGTAAAACGTGTACTATTATGATACCATATGAGTTTTCAGTAGATGAGATGATGGAACAAAAGAGAAAAGATAAATCTAGGCAAAGAGGAACATAAGGCATTAAAAGCTCTAGCGAATGACCCCTCCCTTTTCATTAACAAAACTTATAAGGAAGGAGTTATTGTTATGATAAAGACAAACATACAGTACAAACCAAAAGTTTGGACACACCTTCTCATTCAAAGAGTTTTCTTTATTTTCATGACTATTAAAATTGTAGATTCACACTGAAGGCATCAAAACTATGAATGAACACATGTGGAATTATATACCTAACAAAAAAGTGTGAAAAAAATGAAAATATGTCATATTCTAGGTTCTTCAAAGTAGCCACCTTTTGCTTTTATTACTGCATTGCACACTCTTGGCATTCTCTTGATGAGCTTCAAGAGGTAGTCACCTGAAATAGTCTTCCAACAGTCTTGAAGGAGTTCCCAGAGATGCTTAGCACTTGTTGGCCCTTTTGCCTTCACTCTGCGGTCCAGCTCACCCCAAACCATCTTGATTGGGTTCAGGTCTGGTGACTGTGGAGGCCAGGTCATCTGGCGCAGCACCCCATCACTCTCCTTCATGGTCAAATACCCCTTACAAAGCCTGGAGGTGTGTTTGGGGTCATTGTCCTGTTGAAAAATAAATGATGGTCCAACTAAATGCAAACCGGATGGAATAGCATGCCGCTGCAAGATGCTGTGGTAGCCATGCTGGTTCAATATGCCTTCAATTTTGAATAAATCCCCAACAGTGTCACCAGCAAAGCACCCCCACACCATCACACCTCCTCCTCCATGCTTCACGGTGGGAACCAGGCATGTAGAGTCCATCCGTTCACCTTTTCTGCGTCGCACAAAGACACGGTGGTTGGAACCAAAGCTCTCAAATTTGGACTCATCAGACCAAAGCACAGATTTCCACTGGTCTAATGTCCATTCCTTTTGCTCTTTAGCCCAAACAAGTCTCTTCTGCTTGTTGCCTGTCCTTAGCAGTGGTTTTCTAGCAGATATTCTACCATGAAGGCCTGATTCACACAGTCTCCTCTTAACAGTTGTTCTAGAGATGTGTCTGCTGCTAGAACTCTGTGTGGCATTGACCTGGTCTCTAATCTGAACTGCTGTTAACCTGCGATTTCTGAGGCTGGTGACTCGGATGACCTTATCCTCCGCAGCAGAGGTGACTCTTGGTCTTCCTTTCCTGGGGCGGTCCACATGTGAGCCAGTTTCTTTGTAGCGCTTGATGGTTTTTGTGACTGCACTTGGGGACACTTTCAAAGTTTTCCCAATTTTTCGGACTGACTGACCTTCCTTTCTTAAAGTAATGATGGCCACTCATTTTTCTTTACTTAGCTGCTTTTTTCTTGCCATAATACAAATGCTAACAGTATATTCAGTAGGACTATCAGCTGTGTATCCACCTGACTTATCCACAATGCAACTGATGGTCCCAACCCCATTTATAAGGCAAGAAATCCCACTTATTAAACCTGACAGGGCACACCTGTGAAGTGAAAACCATTTCAGGTGACTACCTCTGGAAGCTCATCAAGAGAATGCCAAGAGTGTGCAAAGCAGTAATCAAAGCAAAAGGTGGCTACTTTGAAGAACCTAGAATGACATATTTTCAGTTGTTTCACACTTTTTTGTTATGTATACAGGTCCTTCTAAAAAAATTAGCATATTGTGATAAAGTTCATTATTTTCTGTAATGTACTGATAAACATTAGACTTTCATATATTTTAGATTCATTACACACCAACTGAAGTAGTTCAAGCCTTTTATTGTTTTAATATTGATGATTTTGGCATACAGCTCATGAAAGCCCAAATTTCCTATCTAAAAAAATTAGCATATTTCATCAGACCAATAAAAGAAAAGTGTTTTTAATACAAAAAAAGTCAACCTTCAAATAATTATGTTCAGTTATGCACTCAATACTTGGTCGGGAATCCTTCTGCAGAAATGACTGCTTCAATGCGGCGTGGCATGGAGGCAATCAGCCTGTGGCACTTCTGAGGTGTTATGGAGGCCCAGGATGCTTCGATAGCGGCCTTAAGCTCATCCAGAGTGTTGGGTCTTGCGTCTCTCAACTCTCTCTTCCCAATATCCCACAGATTCTCTATGGGGTTCAGGTCAGGAGAGTTGGCAGGCCAATTGAGCACAGTAATACCATGGTCAGTAAACCATTTACCAGTGGTTTGGGCACTGTGAGCAGGTGCCAGGTCGTGCTGAAAAATGACATCTTCATCTCCATAAAGCTTTTCAGAAGATGGAAGCATGAAGTGCTCCAAAATCTCCTGATAGCTAGCTGCATTGACCCTGCCCTTGATAAAACACAGTGGACCAACACCAGCAGCTGACATGGCACCCCAGACCATCACTGACTGTGGGTACTTGACACTGGACTTCAGGCATTTTGGCATTTCCCTCTCCCAGTCTTCCTCCAGACTCTGGCACCTTGATTTCCGAATGACATGCAACAGTCAAGTGCTGCTTCTCTGTAGCCCAGGTCAGGCGCTTCTGCCGCTGTTTCTGGTTCAAAAGTGGCTTGACCTGGGGAATGCGGCACCTGTAGCCCATTTCCTGCACACGCCTGTACACGGTGGCTCTGGATGTTTCTACTCCAGACTCGGTCCACTGCTTCCGCAGGTCCCCCAAGGTCTGGAATCGGTCCTTCTCCACAATCTTCCTCAGGGTCCGGTCACCTCTTCTCGTTGTGCAGCGTTTTCTGCCACACTTTTTCCTTCCCACAGACTTCCCACTGAGGTGCCTTGATACAGCACTCTGGGAACAGCCTATTCGTTCAGAAATTTCTTTCTGTGTCTTACCCTCTTACCCTCTTGATTGAGGGTGTCAATGATGGCCTTCTGGACAGCAGTCAGGTCGGCAGTCTTACCCATGATTGCGGTTTTGAGTAATGAACCAGGCTGGGAGTTTTTAAAAGCCTCAGGAATCTTTTGCAGGTGTTTAGAGTTAATTAGTTGATTCAGATGATTAGGTTAATAGCTCGTTTAGAGAACCTTTTCATGATATGCTAATTTTTAGAGATAGGAATTTTGGGTTTTCATGAGCTGTATGCCAAAATCATCAATATTAAAACAATAAAAGGCTTGAACTACTTCAGTTGGTGTGTAATGAATCTAAAATATATGAAAGTCTAATGTTTATCAGTACATTACAGAAAATAATGAACTTTATCACAATATGCTAATTTTTTTAGAAGGACCTGTATAATTCCACATGTGTTAATTCATAGTTTTGATGCCTTCAGTGTGAATCTACAATTTTCATAGTCATGAAAATAAAGAAAACTCTTTGAATAAGAAGCTGTGTCCAAACTTTTGGTCTGTACTGTATATATATATATATATGTATATGTATATATATATATATATATAAATATATATATATATATATATATATATTTGTATAGGTTAATCATGCCTTAGACGTCTCTTCTCAAGGCTAAATACTATAAAAGTCATTATTTTAATCTTTCCTCATAACTAAGAGCCTCCATGCCCCTTATCAGTTTAGTCGCTCTCCTTTGTACTTTTTCCGGCTCTAGGACATCCTTTTTATTGACTGGTACCCAGAACTGAACTGCATATTCCAGGTGAGGTGGCACCATATCAAAGGCTTTGGACAGTGGAGATCTGAGTGCTCAGTAGAAAGTCTAAAGACTGTATCACATAGCCCAATGTGGCAGACAATCGCCTGCTCTCTAGCGGAGGAGACCACTGCTATTACATGCAGCGATCTCCTCTGCAGCATGGGGAGGATTGATCGCTATGCCATTGCCCATCTCCTTGCTGTATAGCATGGCCCCTGGCCCCCTGCCAGAACATATAATGAAATTTCTAATTATCGCTTCCATTATGGAAGCGTTCATTAGCATGCAGGAGGCACAGGAAGATGAGAAGAGAACTGCACTGGCTGTCCTCACCTTCCCTGGTCTTCTTCCGGCTCCGCTCTGTGTCCTGACACTGTGCACTGTCAGGTCACAGTAAAGTGTGGCAGGAAGAAGACCAGGGAGGGTAAGTGAATCTCCCGAGTGGCAGCGCTGTCTAGAGCTGGAAAGGTAAGTCTATTTATTTTTTAAATGTCTGATCTGAGGTCTGATTGGATGCTAGGGGGGTCTGATAGGGGCTTATCTGAGGCTAATGGATGGTGGGGAGGGTCTGATAGGGGTCTGATCTGAGGCTGGGGAGGGTCTGATGAGGGTCTGATCTGAGGCTGGGGGGTCTGATCTGAGTCTGAGTCTGATGGGGGTCTGATTTGAGGCTGGAGGTTTGATGGGAGTTTGATCTGAGGCTGGGGGTCTGATTTGAGGCTTGGGGGTCTGATGGGAATCTGATCAGAGGCTGGGGGGGTCTGATCTGAGGCGAGAGAGGGTATGATGGGAGTCTGCTCTGAGGCTGGGAGGTCTGATTGGAGGCTGATGGAGGTGGGGGTACAGATCTGAGGCTGAGAAAGGGACAAAGGCAGGGACAGTTGCGAAGGAAGAGGCTGGAATAGTGGCAGGGAGAGTGAAAGCTGGGTGAACCCCTCTCTGGACCCCCCTGGGTTTAGCTTGGCTGCAATTAATGCCAAATAAAGAATGAAATGCATAACATTCTGAACTTAAAAATTAGACTGCTATGTGTGGTCAAAATGGCACCTGTACTATGTATGTGCTCTAAAAAAAAAATGTAATTGAACCGCAATTTATATAACTTACTAAGTCAGTTATATATAGCAGTCAAATTTTTAAGTTGAGAATTTTGTATGGCCTACGAACAATGTTACAAATATCCAAATGGCCCTTGGCAGTAAAAGGGTCCCCACCCCAGCTGTATAGTGATTTGCTGGTGGCAGATCTAATCAGACCGCACGATCTGCCATCTGCAAAAGATAATTTTTTAACATGTCAAAATATTTGGCTTGCCTGATGATCGAGGGGAATCTGCGGCAGTATTATGCCTCATTCACACGTCAGTGTTTTGGTCAGTGATCTCTCCATAAGTGTTTTTGTGCCAAAACCAATTGTGGCTCTAAACACAGAACAGGTGCAGATCTTTCCCCTATACCTTATGTCTGTGGAGGCTCCAGTCCTGGTTTTGGCTCACAATCACTGACGGAAATCACTGAACGAACACTGACGTGTGAATGAGGATTTACAATGCTAGATGATTATCTGACTAAAGGCAGTGTAATAGAGCTAAGGAATGGGGGTCATTCTAGATCAGCGGTTCTCAACCTAGGGGTCGCGACTCTGCTCAGAAGTCCCAGGTAGATGGGCATGTCCAGTCTAAAAGGGGTGCCACCCCCAATATATTGCAAGAAAATTTAGACTAAAACCTTCAGAATCACAGGTGCATATCCATGAAGCAAACATGATAGGGACCCATCTGTGGAAGCCACATTGACGCTTGGTAGGTGGGCCCGACACGTATGTGCGCTAAGAGCTTCCATTATTCATTTATAGTTGGTATTGTACCACTTTTATCTAGAATGACCCCCATTCCTTAGCTCTATTGTTTGCATATATAATGGTGTGCAGCCATTTTTTTTTTTTTTGTAATTATGTTTGCTTCATGGATATGCACCTGTGATTCTGAAGGTTTTAGTCTAAATTTTCTTGCAATATATTGGGGGTGGCAGCCCTTTTAGACTGGACATGCCCATCTACCTGGGACTTCTGTGCAGAGTACTTTTGTAGCTGGTTCCTACACAGCCCTGAATATTGGAGACTTTAGTAAGTCCAAAGTGAGGCAGTATCTTTAGTGATAGGGACCCATCTGCGGAAGCCACCTTGACGCTTGGTAGGTGGGCCCGACACGTATGTGCGCTAAGAGCTTCCATTACTCATTTATAGTCGTTATTGTACCACTTTTATCTAGAATGACCCCCATTCCTTAGCTCTATTGTTTGCATATATAATGGTGTGCAGCCATTTTGTTTTTTGTAATTATGTTTGCTTCATGGATATGCACCTGTGATTCTGAAGGTTTTAGTCAAAATTTTCTTGCAATAAAGGCAGTGTAATACAGGCTTTAGAGTCCAACTCTGGTCCATCTCCTGCAGTGAGGAGAGACAGCAATCTGTGTGAGGGCTCCTATCTCCTCATTCTAGTGATCGGTGCACTTGGACCCCCCACCATATTTAGGAAAACTACAGATGTAGCAAAGTTTACAGTCATAACGTGTTAAATAGATAACTCACCAATTGTGACTGTTAACTCTGCTACATCTGTCAGTGGTGTTCTTGGGACATGAGATATTAGCGTCCCATATCTATATTAAATTCTCAAAATGGTGGGTGCTCGAACACAGAGGATGTGGCTTCAAAGGAAAGAGTTTCTTACTTTATTTTACCTTGACTATAGCAAAAACAAAACAAAAAAAAAAAAAAAAAAAAACACGTTTCATACTGACACATGGAGAAATCACAGTTTTTCTTGCTATAAGACGGGAACAAAATATGTTGATTTCCGCATCACTTTTAAGCTTTGTTTGACAAGAGCTGTGACCTTTCTGTCCTCAGTGATAAAACTGGGTTATTATTCTTTTTACTTGCACTTTTATTGACCAGAATTTATAGTTCCTTGCATTGTACAGAGAGAGGAGACGGACAAATATTCTGAGGTAAACCTACGTATTTGACGCCTTGTATCAGATATGTAATGTGTTCCTGGAATGTCTTTGTTTATATCTATGGGTTCCTGGCTGGGGCACCGTGACATTTTTCTGGGACCCAAGTTTGGAGGGGAAGACGGAAACCATCTGAATAGTTTTAAGACCATTGGTTAACCAATGTGTGACTTTAAGCTTAATGGCCCTTAGAGACATATTTAAAAGGGTTGTCTAAACACAGAAAACCATCTTTGACCAAAAAAAGATGTAATGGTGAGCAGATGATCTCTGCAGGTCCTGCTTACAAAACCTCAGCAAATAGATGATTTTTACTTAGGAATTTTATTGTCAGAAAATAAATACAGGGAAAATGCATTATTCTTTGCGACCATTAAAATTAATGTCCATCCATGTAACGAACAGAACTGTTGCATGTTAGAGGCTCTCCGCTGTGGTTCATAGAAGGAGGAACTAATAGGTCATATGAAAATGGGATGTCAAGATGAGACAACCCCTTTAAAGGGGATTTCTAAGTTATCTTCTGACTTGGCTTCATCTCTCTGCGCGTTTCACTATGATCATGGACATTCACTGATTTTCAGTGGATACTGAACCCCTAGATCAGCACAGCATGCCATACTGAGGCATTACACAAGGGGTTGACTACAGCAGACAATTATTTTAAGGCCCCTTATGTAATAATGGTGGAGAGTCCATGACTTTCTTTCACCAGTAGGTCCTCCACCAAATATTACAAAGGCTCAATCCCTTCAGTATTGGACATAGAACTCCAAATCATAGCGCCATTGCTGTATTACCGCCCTATATGCCTCTGTGTGAATTCACTAGCACAATCTTTTCCTTTTTTTCACCTCGGTATTCTCAAAAACAAAGTCACATAAAAATGACCATCACCGTCACGTTGTGCTCTCAGACAACTACCATTTCTGTCAATGCAACAGTCCAAATGATGGATCTTGTAGAGAAAGTTAATACAAGGCACTCACTAATGTATTGTGATTGTCCATATTGCCTTCTTTTCTGGCTTGAGCCATTTTTCCATCTCATTATACACTGCTCATCTCCAGGGGTTACGACCACCCTGTAATCCATCAATGGTGGCCCTACTTGCACAATATAGGAAAAAGATCCGGACTGTGCGCACTCCCACGTTCCCAGCCACCAGAGAGGTCGGCACCTTTTCCTATAGTTTACAAGCGCGACCACTGCAGGGTGGTCGTAACCCCTGGAAAAGAGCAGTGTATAATGTGATGGGAAATTTAAATCCAAACAGCAAAGGAGGCAATATGGAGAATCACAATACATTAGTAAGTGCCTGGTATTAACTTTCTCTACATGATAAATGCTAATTGCTGAAGTGAGACAAACTTTTTAATCTTAAAAAAAAAAAAGCAAAGGTACTACGTTACCATAATATGGGATCAAACGGGATGCAGCTTCTTAAAACATGTGGGATGGAGGGTGGTCGGAGACGTCAGAAAGACTTGTGTAATGTCAACAACTTCCTGGAATTCTTTAAAGAAATTTCTTATAGTGAGAATTGTAAATTCTTACATTGAGCAGAAACTTCCTTTCAAGGAGATCGGAGGCCGATGTTTCTCTGTAAGAAAGAAAGATATTAGTATTTACAACCAGTCAAAACTTCATTATCACTCTAAAATATAATCTGCATTTACAGAAAATGGGATATTCCCATGACGCAGGGTTTCAAAATAAACTTTGCAAATGTTCATGCTCGAAAACTAAAATTTTGTTGTCACAGTATGTGATTAGAAAAGTGCGAGAGGCCTGGGTCTGATGTGCGTCTGCATGCAGCACGCCTTCACGTGCAATGCCACTTCACCCTGGTGTGCACAGAGCCGTGCAAGAGGTACAGCTCAGTTCATGAAGAGATGCATCACAGGTTCCAGACCGTGCTACAATAAAAAGGTATATACAGACAACCTATCAATGACTAGACTAATCACAAGAACACTCCCAAAAATACTAATAAACCTACAAGAAGCAATGGTGCAAATACCCAAAGCAAAAACAGCCATAGAGTATACAAGTATAGAGTATGTCATCAGAAATACCTAAATTAAACTGGCTGACATTAGCGATGTGCTAATGTCAGCTGAACCTGACTAGCCTATTCCTAGTTTTATCCGTGCCCATAAATGTAACTTTTATAATATGCAAATTAGCCTCTAGTAGCAGGGGGGGCGTTGTTCCTGCTCCTAGAGGCTCTGTTCTCCCACCTCTGTCACCTCCCTCCAAGTCTTGATTGACAGGGTCAGGCAGCGTTTGCATCCTCCTGTCGGCCCTGAGTGGATGGTAAATCTCGTGCCTGCGCCGTGCCGTTCATTATTTGGAGCAGGCATAGTGAAGGAAGGACGCTCACTGGCTGATGACTTCCTTACTGCGCCTGTGCTGAATACTGAACAGCACGGCGCAGGCACGAGATTTACCGTGCACTCAGGGCCGGCAGGAGGATGCGAACGCTGCCTGACCCTGTCAATCAAGACTTGGAGGGAGGTGACAGAGGTGGGAGAACAGAGCCTCTAGGAGCAGGAACAACGCCCCCCCCTCACCCCCCCCCCCCCCCCCCCGCTACTAGAGGCTAATTTGCATATTATAAAAAAGTTACATTTATGGAGTAACGGAGGCACGGATAAAACTAGGAATAGGATAGTTAGTTTAGGCTGACATCGCTAATGTCAGCCAGTTTAATTTAGGTATTTCTGGTGATATAAACCCTTTAATTTCCTTTATTTAATGCAATGAAAAATATATATATGGAAGTTTAAAAATTAGAGGAATCCAAACAACAGTAGGAAAAGAAATTCATGTGAGGGACAAACTAAATGCAGACAACTAATAACATAGGGGGTCTAATAGACAAGACAAATAAACACATAGGTGTAAAATGGCAGTATTAATACATTTGCCCAATAATATAAAGTGCAAATGCTGGAAATATATGGGCTAATGTCAGGGGATGAGATGTAGACACATCTAAAAACGGACTGCAGTACGATGGAGTGCATAAAGTGCAATCACAATGGTGAATGTGACGGAAAAGTGTCCACCATTAACTATGCCCAACCATATCCCATCAATACAGGCCACATACGATGACTTAGTAGGAAAAAAAGGGCATAAGGTAGTCTGCATGAGAAGCCCTCCACCAACGCGTTTCGCCAACACTTTTGTCAGGGTAATAGGAAAAGCTCATTTCTGACAGTCACTAGGTGTTGGTGTGTGGTTGATAGAGTGATCATGTGTAGCGTCACCCAGAACTGGCTTCAGTTAAAGTGAACCTGCCACCTGGTTGGGGGCCACTAAGCCTCCAGCATTCTGTCATGCAACTTGGGGTTTAGGGTTCCAAATCAGCCCATGGCAAACCCATCCAACCCTGCAAAAGAAACTAAATGAAATTAAAACTTACTGGGAAAAGAGTCCAGGACTCGTATCGTCCAGTGGCATCGGGCACATGCGCACTGCGTTGATAGACTGTACACCTTGCTCAATGTACAGTCCATGCACAGCGATGTAAGATGTAACATCATCGGCGCAGTGCCCATGTGCTAGAGAAGAGTTAAGATTCTTCTCCCCGTATTTTCTTTTAGATGGTTTTTCTATGGGATGGTTTAGGACCCTAAACCCCATGCTGCATAACGGCAGGCTGGTAATTAGTTGCCCCAAAGCAAGTGACAGGTTTCCTTTAAAATCTTTTATTTTATATATTATATAATTAGATTTTTTTTTCCCTCCAAATGAGAACCAAAGTCAAATTTTGGTCGGACCTTCATAAGAACAATCAAATCACCACCACTTCCAGAACTTATGCCTTTTGAACACTGCCAGAGACTCCCTGCTAGGGGGCGCGGACCCCCAACAGTATAAGTCAGTCTGGGCCCAATTGGCTGTATTAAATGCAAAAGGAATGTGGACAGAAAACAACCACGATGCAGTAATTAGAGTCTGACATGCTACAATTGATAGGAGATAGTCCTTCATACACTCACCGGGATCTTGGATTTATAATGTGAAGGCTTCGGCCTGAAGCCGCAGGTCGCCTCTGCCTGCTTAGTGATGAATCTAGTCACCACTGTGCATCTTTCCTGAATTTTTCATTGCGGTATTGATTTTAGGAAAACCTTTAAATATTCTTTTAGATGTGAAAACTTTTTATCTCTGCATGGGAGGTTCAGCCGAAGAGGAGATCACAAGACCTTGGTGGTGAAACTGTTAAAATTATTAGATAATATAGCGGCGTGCAAGGGAATGTGCACCCCCACCCGGCACAGCTTGAGATGCTCCCTGTGAAGACAATCCCCCTTATTAAGGTTTTCAAAAGTCCTTTATCCGGCATGTAACTGTAGACAACCCGCTCATTATTCGGTGACTCAGCCGGAGCCCAGATGCAGAGCTCTGCCTTGGCTCAGAGTGTTTGGGTTCATTGTGAACTGGAGCTCACGACTGGTATCTCATGGGTTCAGGTAGGATGCGGCAATATCTACAAATATTTCATTCTGCACCTGCAAATTTTTTCTGTCCATGTCACCCACCCTCGTTACCGAACCATTACCCCCACTCAAGTCATTCACCCACTGAAATTCTCTGTATTTTTAAACTACTCCTTCCTCCCACTATTGGACTGCTGCGGGGATTTTATCCACTCTTCTGGTTTCAAAAAGTTGCAAAATACTGTAGGGCTTTGCACCCTTTTTGGCTTATTTGCAAAAACAATTTAAATTTTACACCATTTACTCCAATTTTGAAAAGTAGGGAAAATAGCTGTGTTTAGCCCATCGAGTTGATTTAAGCTACATTTATCAAATCACAAAAATTGCCACAATCTTCCTTCAGTAAAGGGGCGGTGTAGAAAGTGGAGTAACATTTCAGGACAGCAGTGTAAGACCTCTTTCACATGTCAGTCAATTACGACATGTCCTTTCTGGGTTCTCCACGAACAACTAATGTACCTATAGATTTTCATGTGTTTAGGCCTCTTTCACACATCAGTGTTTGATCAGTGATTTCCATCAGTGATTGGGAGCCAAAACAAGGTTCGGGTCAAAAACACAGAACAGGTGAAATCTTTTCATTAAACCTTATCTCTGTGCAGGTTTCACTACTGGTTTTGACTCACAGTCACTGATCAAACACTGACCATGTGAAGACGGCCATATTTACATATCAGTGATTTTCCACGGACGATGGGTCACTATTTTGGTCTGTGATCCGGACTAGAGTTGAGCGAAGCGTGCTTCGGTTCCAAGATCTGAAGTCACTTCGTTCAAAACTTAGTTTGAATGCTGTACGGAGACCCTTCGGATTTTGGATCTGAAGCACGCCCCATTGAAGTCTATGGGTCCGTTAAAACTACTGACACAAGACTAAAGCCATCCGGGCTCTGTCAGTGATTTTCACGGATCACCTGGAAACTAGTTTTCAGCCCAGCAGTGTACTTTTAATACGGATGAGAAAAACCGGACAAATGGACTAAACACAGATCCTTCACAGACATCTTCATGTATGGATCACTGACCATCTTGTCACAGACGTGTGAATGAGGCCTTAGACTTAAAAATGCACCAAATCTATCAAATGTTCTGCGACATTTGATAAATCTGGACCAAATTAGGGCAAAGCAGACTCCTGCAAAACTGACTTTAAAAATTCCCTTTGTGATAAATCTTATGGCTGTGCTTCCCACATCACTCTGTATGATACTGTTTGTACGGTATTTGCATCACTTTGTCTTATGTATTCCTGGTCTGAATGTATCCTTCATATATGCAGACTGCAATCATTTAATTATTCAATACATTTAATTATATGTAATTCACAACACTATTTTAATGGGAAGGATTTTTAAGGCAGCTGAACATACAGTACACCCTTTTACCCCCCTGTTCTATCAGTCTGCACAGAGCTTCACTTGTCACAGTAGCTGTCTGTGCTCCGGAGCTGCCATTCCTTCTATAACTGGGCACAGGAGGTTACAATCGCTGTCAGTAATTATGGGGGCTATAGGAAGCTCCCGTTCAGAGTTTATACACAAATATATAAATAAAAAATAAAAAAAACTTTCTCCCCCTCTCTTCTCTGCAGGACCACCAATCATATTCTACACCCACAGGGACAATTCACAGTAAGTGCCCGTCATCTACACACAGCCAGAATGGGCATCAGAGCTTTACCAGCCATGTGTGAACATATCCTTATACTGTGGCTACCTCACTGCCCCTAGGTCTGATCTCACCACAAAAGTCAGGTTTTGTGGTTGAATATAGATTTTTGCTTATTGGCTCAGTATGTGAAACAATAGCCCAATCTGCTAATGGGTGTAGCCAAGAACCTGTCTAAAAAGTGGTGCAAATTGGCACAATTCTAGTGCATTTTGGTACCTCTAGGATTTCTCCAATATTTGGTGGATAAGGCTTAGCAGGAAGGGGGGTGTTACTTCATGGGAATGAAGAGTGGTCTAAGATGTATTGCACCACAATTGCAAAATTGTGGCATACCATTCTTTCAAAAAGTGAGCCTACCAAGGGTAGGTATAGAGCTAGACAAATGTGTCTATCCCAGCATCACATTTATCATACAGCCTGAGCCTCTTTGATAAATCTGGTGCAGGTCTAGACAGCCGGTCTGGCGTTACACCATCTACAGGCTTAGTAAATCTGCCCTATAGTGACCAATTGCAGATATATTCACATGCAGAAATTTCTGCAACTGGAAATCTGAATGGGATTGATTCTGAAACACATGCATCAATTTCTGCCAGGCCATTCAGATAACTAAGCAGTATACATTTCTTAGGCTCTTAGGCCACCTGCACACGTTTCAGAATACATGCGCTTTTTCTGGAAAAAACGCAGCCTAGTACAGTACCAGTAAAGTGTATGAGATTACACCAATCTGATGTACACTTTGCAAAATTTTTTGGTGCGGAAACTGACCTTCCGTGTGGATTTCCAAATCCGCAGCATGTAAATTTTGTTTGTGTGTTTTTAGTTGCAGATTTCACCCTTGTCCAATGAAGGGCGAGATCTGCGGCAAAACCGCATCTAATCTGCACCAAAAGCCATTGTTAGAGACAGTAGATTTTGGCACAGAAATCCGCATGACAATTTGTGCGGATCTTCTGCATGTTGACCTGCTCCTACTAGACTGCACAATTTCAGGCCAATTATCAGGGATACGAACGCTCGTTAATTCGATAATTGGGCCATATAATGAATGATCAAACGCTCGTTTATCGGCTAATTGGCACCTTTCATCAGGTTGTGTAATCAGGGACGTACCGCCCATCATCTATAGAAGAGAATGAGGAAGGAACGACTGCAACAGAGATCGTTCCTCTCTCATTCAAACTCTGCATCAGCCTGTGTAATCAAGTCACTGCAAATGAGCGTCGATGAATGATTATCGTCCATTGGTGCTTGCACTGCCCGAAGATCAGGCAATGTAATACCACCCTTAGGCTACTTTCACGCTTGCGTTGTTAATTGCTTCGGTTTTGTGTCCGGTCACAAAACGGAATGCTGACCGAACGGAAGACATCCTGATGCATCCTGTACGGATCTCTTTCCATTCAAAATGCATGAGGACCAAACGGATTACCTGCCGCATCTCAGTACCGGAAAAGAACAACGCAAGTAGCCTTATATTGTGAAAAAACACTGGACACTGGCCCTTTCCAGCATCGATCACCTGGTCTTTCATGCTCAGCTTCTCTACTCTTCATAAAGCAGTCCCAGTCTCGTTGTCTGGTCATGTGCCATCACCTCTAGCGATACGCAGCTAACTACATGGGAATGAACGCTCGCCCTTGCAGGTGTTTGTTCTCTGCGTGTTTTTTGTCTTTTTTGGTTAAGGCTATATTTAGCTAGCAGCAGTTGAGTTCCTCCCACTTGTTGCAAGCCCTGTGACCCAGCAGCTCATCTATCCGTTGGTCTTGTTGTGCAGCTGATAAGGAAACTTACATTTGTAATCAACCACAGATTCAAGGCTTTCAGACGTACAGTAGCTCGAATATATCATCCAGATTACATGGAGCATGACATGCCACTGAAGCGTGGCTAAACTGTAGGTCTGAAGAAGGAGAAACATCTGCACGGCGTACTTCATTATCAGCTTTTACAGTTGGAATAAAGTGCAGGTCTCCTGTTAATGATGGTTTAAAGGTCGATAGACTGTAGAACAGACAAGCGGCCTGACTGCTTGTCTATAAATGTTTCAGGATACCGAGGGTCAAGTTCATGTTACAGGGAATGGGAGAGGATGTTTTGCAGCTTCACAGGAAGCACTGCAACGTAAAAAGTTTGACGGCCAGAAACCCTTTAGCTGCTGAATGACATTGTACCCACCTCATTTTCAGTAGTGGCTGACTTATTCTGCAGCGCTTTACAGACATTAGCATCACGCTGTACCCAATGGAGCTCACAATCTAAGGTCCCTATTAGTAGGACTTGAGTGTGGGAGGAAACCGGAGGAAACCCACACAAACATGGGGAGTACATACAAACTCCATGCAGATGTTCCCTTGGTCGGATTCGAATCTAGGACGCCAGCGCTGCAAGGCAACAGTGCTAACCACTAAGCCACCATATAGTTCCCTGTTCAAGTTAGGATTTTTACTAGGTCTTTGGAAAAAAAAATCCCCCTTCGCTACCCTGTGCTGTTTCTCAGCCTACGATCTTCGTCTTCCATGAGATTGACAGCACTGTGGATACAAATGCCCTTAAAGGGCATCTGTCAGCAGCTTTGTACCTATGAAACTGGCTGACCTATTACATGTGCACTTGGCAGCTGAAGGCTCACTGGTGCACCGCAGACTCTTTAAGCAACTGATCGCAGGGGTGCCGGGAGTAGGACACCCGTCATCAGTCTGGACAACCCCTTTAACAAAAATACACATCATCCTTAATTTATAGTATGGGTCTCCAGACTCCGGGGACCAGATACAACCACACTGTCTGCACTCCCAATAGTTATACCCTTACATATAGTTCAGCACAGGAGTCGTATACACATAATGCCAGTAGACTTTTAATGAAGACTATCAGCAAGGTTGCTTCA
Source organism: Bufo gargarizans (assembly GCF_014858855.1). NCBI lineage: Eukaryota > Metazoa > Chordata > Amphibia > Anura > Bufonidae > Bufo > Bufo gargarizans. The sequence continues at coordinate 42,979,738 of NC_058085.1, forward strand.
AAGTGTTTTGTCCCTAATTTTCTAAAAACGTAACAAAACATAGATGCATTTCTTACACCATTCGAAACCCCATGTGAACAGAAGTGAGATGCACCAAATCTATTAAGGATCGTATGCCACAATAAATTTGGTGCATCTTTTGGCAATCTGAGCACCAGGAAATCAAAGCTAAGCTATGAGCAGGCATAGATTTGCCTTATAGTTTATTCCACTACCTCCCAGCCCTTTTTTGCTAAGCCCCATCCAATTTTTTGAAAAGTGTCAAGAAATCAAAAAAAGTTTCAACATTTTGAACAACTATGAGCACTGCCACTAAATCTCCATACACAGCTGGTCTCTTTAAGGAGAGCCAGCCTTACTCCTGAAGAAGAGCTCTACCATGTCACACAATATGTAAGACACAACCTGTCACAACAATTCATACTTCCCTTTTTACAACTTTCAGAACTGAACACAAACTACATAATAAAATTCAATCTTTTTTTTTATTGTTGCGATATAAAACAAGGATCATTAACGTAACACAAATCAAGCACGGCGTCTCTAGCACAGAGTTCCTTTACAAACCAGCCTTTATACGCATTTGTATATTTTTAGATGAAAAACAGGAACCTGAAGCACTTCTTGAGATATCTTTAGTTGATGATTTGTTTTTCAGTAGAAAAAAGCTAAAAAAAAATCCCCCTTTCCCCTCCACGCCTTTGATCAAACGTTTTCTTTTCCTGGCACTATGTTAGAGACGATATTTGCTTTCCGGCAACCCAGTATTGTTTGAGAGAGCTTCCGAAGTCAAAAACCTTGGCCGAAGTATTTCCAATAAAAGACAGAAAAGTTGCCATTCTCTTAGTGTATGTGACCTAAAAGGGGGTTTATGTGGAGTTGTGCTTTTTGTCTGCCATAACGTGAAACTACCAAATGTACTAATATTTTAGCACTGGCAGGTAATATTTGAGTTTTTTGGGATGACGAATCTAAATAGATAGATGTGTAAAATAAAAAATAAATTTTAAAGCAATTAGTATACAATGCTAAAAAGACAAACACAATGCTAAAAAGAATGAACAATAGCAAATTGATTGTATTCTGAGGATAGTGGGATACCAGGACAGTATTCACAATGCGCTATATATCTTCATCACGCTGTATCTGTTCCGTATCTTGATCTAAATGAGCAGAAACATGATGTATTGCAGTTCACAATGTGAGTCAATTCTAAATAAACTGTCAGATGAAATGCAGAATGTAAAAGTAAATTCCCCATTAAAAGTGCCCTGTCTGACCCAGGAAGAAGTTAAGGACGCAGCTCCAAAGATGAAAATAGACAAATCGCCGGGACCAGGTGGCATACACCCCCATATCCTAAGAGAATTAAGTACTGTCATAGGCAGACCCTTATTTCTGATATTTAAGGACTCTATACTGACAGGGAGTGTTCCACAGGATTGGCGCATAGAAAATATGGTGCCAATATTAAAAAAGGTTCCAAAAACAGAGACTGGAAACTATAGGCCGGTAAGTTTAACATCTGTCGTGGGTAAATTGTTTGAAGGTTTTCTAACAGATGTTATCTCAAAGTATCTCAATGAAAATAAGCAAATATTGCCATATCAGCATGGCTTCATGACAGATCGGTCATGTCAAACTAATTTATCAGTTTCTATTAGGAGGTAAGTTCTAGACTTGACAGCAGCAAATCAATGGATGTCGTATATCTGGACTTCTCCAAAGCATTTGACACTGTACCGCATAAAAGGTTATTATATAAAATGAGAATGCTTGGATTGGGAGAAAATGTCTGTATGTGGGTAAGTAACTGGCTCAATAATAGAAAACAGAGGGTGGTTATTAGTGGTACACACTCAGATTGGGTCACTGTCACTAGTGGGGTACCTCAGGGGTCAGTATTGGGCCCTATTCTCTTCAATATATTTATTAATGATCTTGTAGAAGTCTTGCATAGTAAAGTATCAATTTTCGCAGATGACACTAAACTGTGTAAAGTAATTTACACAGAAGAGGACAGTATACTACTACAGAGCGATCTGGATAGATTGGAGGCTTGGGCAGATAAGTGGCAGATGAGGTTTAACACTGACAAATGTAAAGTTATGCATATGGGAAGGAATAATGCAAGTCACCCGTATATACTAAATGGTAAAACACTCGGTAACACTGATATGGAAAAAGATCTAGGAATTTTAGTGAACAGCAAACTAAGCTGCAAAAACCAGTGTCAGGCAGCTGCTGCCAAGGCCAATAAGATAATGGGTTGCATCAGAAGGGGCATAGATGCCCGTGATGAGAACATAGTCCTACCACTTTACAAATCACTGGTCAGACCACACATGGAGTACTGTGTACAGTTCTGGGCTCCAGTGAACAAAGCAGACATAGCAGAGCTGGAGGAGGAGGGCAACTAAACTAATATCTGGAATGGGTTGACTACAGGATCCAGAAAGATATTAAAATTAGGGTTATTCACTTAACAAAAAAAGATGCCTAAGGGGCGATCTAATAACTATGTATAAATATATCAGGAGTCAGTACAGAGATCTCTCCCATCATCTGTGACTGTGACGAGGGGACATCCTCTGCATCTGGAGGAAAGAAGGTTTGTACACAAACATAAAGGAGAATTCTTTACGGTAAGAGCAGTGAGACTATGGAACTCTCTGCCTGAGGAGGTGGTGATGGTGAGTACAATAAAGGAATTCAAGAGGGGCCTGGAGGTATTTCTGTGAGGTAATAATATATTACAGGCTATAGCTACTAGAGTTGATCCAGGGAGTTATTCTGATTGCCTGATTGGAGTCGGGGAGGAATTTTTTCCTCTAAATCTACCTTACAGGGTTTTTTGTTTTTTTGCCTTCCTCTGGATCAACTTGCAGGATAACAGGCTAAACTGGATGGATAAATGTACTTTTTAAGCCTTATAAACTATGTTACTAATTATCGTGCTGTAACTGTGGGAGAAATCATGCAGTCAAGTTAGTGAATTAATAGAGGCTGTAAAAGTAATGCATAGTCGTTCTATTTATAGATGGTAGATGTAGAAAAGATGTATATCGTTTTGCATTCATATGTCCAAAAGACGCTCATGTGGCGGAATACATATAGGAAGCTTGGACGCCTTGGTTGGTATTAATAAAATTTTTGACGTAGTCCCCTCTCCACAAATATGTGCCTCATGATAAGTGAAGAGCGGCCGCTACTTATCCCTGTCTGACTTAGGCCTGGTTCACATCACTGTTCAGCTTTCTATTCTTCTGATCCGTCAAAAGAACAGGGGGAAAAAAACTGATCCATTTTTAAGCATCAGTTATGATCCGTTTCTTCTGTCAGAGATCACTTTTTTTTTTTAAATCAGATCATTTTTATTAAACATTTTACAACATTGTAAAATAAAAAAGCCAACAAAAGTTGAAAAAAAAAAGGGAAACCCCCCCCACCCCTTAGAGTAGAGACGGTCCATCCACCATTCCAGGTAGCCATCCATACAGAATCTGAAGGGAAATAACAGCTGCCCTTCTGACCATTCACAGGGCCCATTATCAATTAGAGCTTTGCTGCCATTACAGTCCCCAGAGACGCATCTTGTCATCATCCAGAACAGTGCCCAGACTAACTCAAATTAATTTCCCCCTACATCACTGGAACTCTAGTCACAAGCAGTGGAGTAGCCTACATTTACCCGTGAAGCATCTAACCTATTAAAGGGAGAGAACGCCAACCCTAACCGAGAGCCATCTTTCCCATATTGCCACAAATTTGGCTTCACAGTTCCGTTTCAAATATACCCCCCTTTCTAAGCGCAGTACGTCAGTCACTCTATTAAGGAATTCCGCTAGTGAAGGGGGTTGTGGACGGATCCAGTGCATGGCTATCAATTTACGAGCTTGGAATAATAAGCGCTGCACCCCAATGCACATTGCCTGGTCCCCAATAACTTCCATCCAGAGATCACTTATTTTTGACGGGAAGAAAAGTAAATTTTTCAGGACTTTTTCTTCTGTCAAAAATAACTGATCTCTGACAGAAGTGACACAAACGGATCATAACTGATGCTCAAAATAACAGATCCGTTTTTTTTATTTATTTTTCCTGTTCTTCTGACAAATCAGAAGAATGGAAACCTAAATGGTGACGTGAACGTGCCCTTACTCACCACCTGACCGGATGCCAAAGGGAGTCGTAGTCCGCTGAACACAGCTGGTACTTAGCTGGAGGATCTTTTAGATATTGCTAGTACCGGAATGGTAGCTTCAGCCGCTGAGGAAAGTCGTAGTCCACTGAACACTGCTGGTGTTTGGATGGGGGATCTGCTAAGCATTGCTAGTACTGGAATGGTAGCTCCTGCCGCTAAGGGGAGTCATAGTCTATTAGGTGTTGTTCATACTTGAGTAGCGGCTCCTGCCCAAGCTTTCACCTGTGTACTGAGGAAGATGGTGGTTAGTGTGCCAGTGATATACAGTATAAGGCATAAATATTAATTCCTCTCCCTCCACGGTAGCATTGCCTGCAGTCAGATACAGTGTGTAATATACTCCAGACACATTTCAAATTCAGCCTAGACTTCTTCCTCCACTAAGTAGCCGTCGCTGTTCACTGATCACAAGTCACATATTTGTGGTAATGGGAGCATGTTAAAGATTTTATTAATACCAACGAAGGCGTCCAAGCTTTGAACTTTCTATATGTATAACTTTAAACATATGGACATAAGTGCAAAATTATATACATAATTTCTCCATCTACCATTTATAATTATTTTGATTTGACATTACATTTACAAGCTGAGCTCATCATTGATAAATCTGGCTGCATGAATTCTCCCACAGTTACAGCACCAACATTGGGAACTCCAATACATCATGTTTCTGCTGATTTAGATGAAGCTATGGATTATCAAGATATACAAGGCATGGGCCCTGCACTAGGAATATAGCGTTCTAGTATCCCAGTATCCTCATAGTACAATCAATTTATATTCCTAGATCATGCTTTTTATCATTGTATGTCTTATTGTATGCAATTTGCTTTTACACCTCTCTCTATTTAAATTCTTCATCCAATAAAACACCATGTAACCTGCAGTCTCCAGTGCCAAAATATTAGCAGTTTTAATTTTTAATGGTCCGGAACCCTGTTTTGTGCTCTTGGCTGCTTTTCATTTAGGCGGTACTATGTCACTGAAAGCTAAATACATAATTCTGTCCTTCTGTAGCAGTTAACACAAATGATAAGGCCTCCTATACAGACAGGAGGGGTGGACTGGCCATAAACCCTACAGAGAAATTTCTTAAGGGGCTGCCGGGCAGGTACATAATAATCTGATGCCCTCAGCATTAATTAAAGAGGTTCTGCAGTTTTTTTAAACTGATGATCTATCCTCTGGATAGATCATCAGCATCTGATCGGCAGGGGTCCGACACAGCTCTTCACTTGAACAGAGCTTAGCCCCGCCCAGGCCATTGATACTAGTCGTGATGTCACTGGGCCTGCGGTAAACAGTGACAAAGGCTGCAGCACTACTACCAGCACCGCTGCCTTCTCAAACAGCTGATCGGCAGGGGTCTAGGGTGTCGGACCCCCGCCAATCAGATGCTGGTGATCTATCCAAAGGATAGATCATCAGTTTAAAAAAAAATGCAGAACCCCTTTAATATAGGAACATCAGGTACCTATGCACCTGGCCAGCGGCTGCAGGTGCCCTCCTGAATACACCTGTATCACTGTCCTCAGGATGGTCATACAGTTGAACACTGCATTGAGGGCTGTGGTATTGCGTGCTGCGCTGTGGTATTTGGTTCTGCTGGGGCGGTATTGCGTGCTGCGCTGTGGTATTTGGTCCTGCTAGGGCGGTATTGCGTGCTGCGCTGTGGTACTTGGTTCTGCTAGGGCGGTATTGCGTGCTGCGCTGTGGTATTTGGTTCTGCTAGGGCGGTATTGCGTGCTGCGCTGTGGTATTTGGTTCTGCTAGGGCGGTATTGCGTGGTGTGCTGTGGTATTTTGTTCTGCTGGGGCAGAATTTTTTACTACACTACAGTATTGATGGTCTCACCTACTTCTGCTGTCTCTGTCTACTTGTGTTGCTCTGACTTCTGTTAATTTGGACTTGCCTACGACATTGGGCCACCTTTATTTTTTTTTCCAAGGCCACTTTGAGCTCCCAGTCCGCCTCTGTAGACAGGAGAAGATGTTAGCTAAAGGGTAAATCTCATGATAACAGTAGGTGTAGAACCGTAGGACAGCTCTAGGCCTAGATAAAGATAAGAGCATTGCATCGATTATTTTAATGTGTGAAGCTCTTTTTGGTCGCAGTGATAAAAATTTACAAAACTAGAATGAAAAAATATTATATATGTCCTAGAATAGTCACATATATACTAGTAGGTTGTTAATGTGTGATAAGAAAATTTGTGATGCATGTGTCCCTAAAAAATATTATTCGTGAGAGACAGACATGAAACAAGAATGAGAAGCAGATGTGAATCAGATCTTGCAGTGAGACTATCAGGTACTAATCTTTTGTTTTTATTACTTTATTATATTTGGGTAATATTTTTATCCAGGGGCGGAATGGCAACTTAAAGTGGCCCTGGAAAAAACTACTTAAAGTGGCCCCATTTTGTAGTTGGGTCCAAATTGATGGAAGGCAGGGCCAGCAATACCATATTATGGTACATTATACCACCCCAACAGAGCCAAATACTATAGTCCATCACAAAATACTGCCGCCAGCAGCACAAAATACATCCCCAAAAACTTCCACTGGCCGGCCATCAGGAGGGCTGAAGCGGCCTCTTGGGCATCAGCCCAACGGGAAATTTCTCTGTAAGGTCTATGGCTAATCCATGTTTTTATCTATTTCTTGTTAGACTATAGCATGCTACATCAGATGTTGATAACAATTGTGTTTTTTTGTTTGCAGGCTCCTATGAAAACATACAAACCACTGAACCCTGAGGGACAGGACATGTGAATGACCTTGTGGAGCGCTAACCATTCATTAACAAGCATTGGCCAATAAATGCCTTCTCTATGGACCTCTCAGGTAACACATGGTGGGCAGAGTAAAGTACCATCACCACACACATACAGTGTTATGGTAGATGCCCTATGTCTTACCACTTGCCCAAGTAGAAAGGTTCTTCCAGCACACATACTTTTGTGGGATATAAATTGTAATTAAAGGGGTTGTGCAGGGGTTTTATAATGATGACCTATCCTCAGGATAGGTTATTAATATCTGATCGGCGAGGGTTCAAAACCCGGATCCATGTGAGCACTGCTTCCTCTTCATTACCCTGCCCGTCGTCTCGGATGCGATTGTAATCACAAGTACTCATTCCATTCACTTGAATAGAGGAAGTACTTGTACACTGAGCAAAAATATAAACGCAACACTTTTGGTTTTGCTCCCATTTTGCATGAGCTGAACTCAAAGATCTGAAACATTTTCTACATACACAAAAGACCCATTACTCTCAAATATTGTTCACAAATCTGTCTAAATCTGTGTTAGTGAGCACTTCTCCTTTGCCGAGATAATCCATCCCACCTCACACGTGTGGCATATCAAGGTGCTGATTAGACAGCATGAATATTGCACAGGTGTGCCTTAGACTTCCCACAATAAAAGGCCACTCTGAGATGTGCACAGTTTCGCCTTACTTGGGGGGGGGGGGGGGGGTGTCAGAAAACCAGTCAGTATCTGGTGTGGCCACCATTTTCCTCACGCAGTGCAACATATATCTGTCGCATACAGTTGATCAGGTTGTTGATTATGGCCTGTGGAATGTTGGTCCACTCCTCTTCAATAGCTGTGCGAAGTTGCAGAATATTGGCAGGAACTGGAACACGCTGTCGTATACGCCGATCCTGAGCATCCCAAATATGCTCAATGGGTGACATGTCCGGTGAGTATGCTGGCCATGCAATAACTGGGATGTTTTCAGCTTCCAGGAATTGTGTACAGATCCTTGCACTATGGGGCCGTGCACTATCATGCTGCAACAAGAGGTGATGGTCATGCATGAATGGCACAACAATAGGCCTCAGGATCTCGTCACGGTATCTCTGTGCATTCAACCCCCAATAGTGTTGCGTTTATATTTTTGCTCAGTGTAATTATACTGCCATTACAGGGGAGTATTCATTCCATAGCGCTGTACATATAGGGGGTGCACATACATAATACAGACAATTGCACTAAGCATGAACAAGACGAGTTACAAATTGGTACAGAAGGAGTGAGGGCCCTGCCCGTGAGGTCTTACAATCTACATGGTATGGGAGAAGGACACAGTAGGAGAGGGTAAAGTTGGTCATGGTGGTATCGCAGCAGCAGGGTCACTGGTTGTAGGCTTGTCTGAAGAGGTGGGTTTTTAGGTTTCTTTTGAAGGATTCCACTGTAGGTGAGAGTCTGATTTGTTGGGGTAGTGAGTTCTAGAGTATGGGGGATGCACGGGAGAAATCTTGGAGGCGATTGTGGGAAGAGGTGATAAGAAGAGAGCAGAGAAGGCGGTCTTGTGAGGATAGGAGGTTGCGTGTGGGGATGTATCAGGAAAATAGCTCAGAGATGTACGGAGGGGACAGGTTGTGGACGGCCTTGTATGTATTTGTTAGTATTTTGAACTGAATTCACTGAATTCGCTGGGCAATGGGGAGCCAGTGAAAGGATTGGCAGAGGAGTAACAGGGTGAGAGGTGGATTAGGCAGCCAGCAGAGTTGAGGATAGATTGAAGGGGTGCGAGAGTGCTAGATGGAAGGCTACAGAGAAGCATGTTGCAGTAGTCTAGGTGGGAGATGATGAGGGTGTGTACAAGCATTTTCGCAGACTCAAAGTTGAGGAAAGCGCGGATGCGGGAGATGTTTTTGAGTTGGAGGCGGCAGGTGGTGGAAAGGGCTTGGATGTGCAGTCGGAAGGAGAGGGCAGAATCCAAGATCACTCCAAGGCAACAGACTTGGTTGACTGGGAAGAGTGTGCAGCCATCGATCGTTATAGATAGGTCTGTTGGGGGGGGTTGAGCAAAATGGGGGAAAGATGATAAATTCTGTTTTATCCATGTTACGTTTTAGAAAGCGAGAGGAGAAGAAGGAGGATATGGAAGATAGGCATTGTGGGATTCTGGATAGTAACGTGGTGATGTCTGGACCAGAGAGGAAGATTTGTGTGTCATCAGCAAAAAAGTGATACTGAAAGCCATGGGACTCTATGAGATGTCCCAGGCCGAAAGTGTAGATAGAGAAGAGCAGGGGTCCTAGGACAGAGCCTTGCAGGACACCAACAAAGAGGGAATGAGACTAAGAGGTGGTGTGAGAGTGGAAGACGCTAAACGTCCAGTCTGTGATGTATGATGTGATCCAGGATAGGGTCAGTTCAGTGATGCCAAAGGATGAGAGAGTTTGTAACAGAAGGGAGTAGTGGACAGTGTCAAAGGCAGAGGACAGGTCAAGGAGAAGGAGGACAGAGTAATGTTTTTTGGTTTTGACTGTTAGTAGGTCATTGGTGACTTTGGTGAGGGCAGTCTCAGTTGAGTGGTGGGGTCGGAAGCCAGATTGTGGCCGGTCAAAGAGGGAGCAGGAGGAGAAATAAGAGGACAGTTCAGAATGGACATGTTGTTCAAGCAGCTTTGAGGCATATGGAAGAAGTGATATGGGGCGATAAATGGACAAAGAAGATGGGTCAAGTGAAGGTAACAGTAGTTTAAAACCAGAGGAGAAAACACCAGAGGTTAGTGATAGGTTGAAGAGATGAGTTAGTGCTAGGATAAACACTGTGGTGAGGTTAGGGATAAGGTGGGATGGGATTGGGTCAAGTGCACAGGTGGTGAGATGTGATCTGGAGAGTAGAGTGGAGAGTTTTTCTTCTGTAATGGTGGAGAAGTGGGTTTTGGGAGAAGAGGACTGAGCAGTTGTGTAGAGGTTCTGTGGGGACTGTGAACTGAAGCTTTCTCTGATGTTGACGATCTTTTCTTTGAAGTATGTGGCAAAGTCCTCAGCTGAGATGAGAGGAGAGGGTGGGGGTGCTGGTGGACGGAGAAGGGAGTTAAAAATGTTATGTGGGGGACAGGGAAGAGTGAGGATCAGCGAGTGAGGATTTGAAAATGAGGAAGGATTGCTTGTATGTGGTGAAGTGATCCTTGGAATGGTATTTCTTCCATCGCCATTCAGCAGCCCTGGAAGCTTGTCTGAGTTTTTTGGTCAAGTTGGTGTGGCGGGTTGTCTGTAGATTTTTTGGGTTTTGTCATGTGTGTGAGGGGGCAACAATGTCCAGAGCTGTACTTATTGTGGTGTTATATAGGGTGGATGCAGTATCTGGGTCTTGGAGGGAACAAATCAAATGGTAGAGAGTGGCAGAAGAGAGTCAGAAAGCAAGCAAAGGTCGAGATGTTTAAAGTTCCTGCAGGGGTGTGCTAGTGTGTGGACCGGGGGAGCAGCAGAAGAGACGAGTGAAGAGAAGGTGAGTAGGTTGTGGTCAGATAGGGGGAGAGGCGAATTAGAAACGTTAGATAGGGAGCAGAGGCGGGTAAAGATAAGATCCAGAGTGTGACCATCTCTGCGGATGGGAGCAAAAGACCACTGTGAGAGGCCAAAGGAGGAAGAGAGTGATAGGAGTTTAGAGGCGGCTGAGTGGCAGGTGTCCATAGGGATGTTGAAGTCACCCATAATGATAGTGGGGATGTTGGAAGAAAGAAAGTGTAGGAGCCAGGTGTTAAAGTGGTCAACAAAGATGGTGGCTGGGCCTGGGGGGTGATAAATGACAGCTACTTGGAAGTTTCGAGGGAGAGTAGATGAGAACAAAGTGTACTTCAAATGAAGTGAGTGTAATGGAAGGTGGCAGTGGAGTTGGGCTGTAGGAGCAGGTGTCTGATAGGAGAAGACCAACTCCTCTACCATGTTTGCAGCCGGGGCGGCGGGTGTGAGCGAAATAAAATCCGCTATAAGAGAGTGCAGTAGGGGAGGAGGTCTCAGAGGGTGTCAGCCATGTTTCTGTGAGACGCAGAGAGGAAAGTTTTTTAGAGATGAAGAGGTCATGAATGTAGGACAGTTTGTTACAGACAGAGTGTGCATTTCTTAATGCTCCTGCAAGAGGAACCAAAGGAGCAGGGGTCAGAGGAATGGTTGCAGTAGGAGGTAGAGGTGATAGTGGGGATTTTGGATGTGGGGGTATTTCAGGAGGTTTTGGAAAAGTTGGAAGAGTAAGATGAAAGATTGAAACATTGTTTGCATTAACTATTTCTGTCATTACCTTTGGTCCCCTTATGGCTCCATTCTGGTATAATTCGGTATGTGCACTTAAAGAGTTGCACTTGAAAGATGTTGCATTGAAAAGACCAAGGTCTGAAAGACCGAAGGACATAGACTCATACCACTCAGTGTTTAATCAGGTGTGAACAAGAGGGGAGGGGGCTACATTTGGCCTAATCAAGGGAGCATCAGATACAGTCACAAGAAATAATAAATATAAACAAATACTCAATAAGTCCAGCAGGGAAAGAGACATTAAAAGTTCAATGCAGACATACAGGGGATTAGAAGGAAAGATGAGGGGTGTGGACAATATCAGACTCTGGAAAAGTTGGGTGCAGCAGTTAGGTTCTATATCATTGGGTGTCAGACCCCCACAAAACATAATTGCCGATCAGCTATTTGAAGAGGCAGCGGAGGCCCGGGGGCACCTCCAGCAAACCAAACACGGCGCCACAGAGTGGATAATGGTTGTCCTTGGTATTGCAGCATAGCCCCATTCACTTGAATGGGACTGAGCTGCACCTAGGCCAGGGATCAGTAATCTTCGGCACCCCAGCTGATGTGAAACTACAACTCCCACCCTTCACACTTACTCGCCTGTTCTTGTAACTCCCATAGAAGTGCTGAGGATTCTGGGAGTTGTAGCCTGAAGGTCTTTTCTTTGACTGAAACATTCTTTGTATGATGTGATACTGCATGTATAAAAGCTATGATACTATTCTATCACTTCATGATCAGAGGATGATTCTCACACGAGTCTTGTACACTTTATAAATTATTCATATATTTTACATAAGAGAATGCATATGTTCAGACTGGTGCCTTCCCCTAGGCTTATGACATCTATCTACCCTGCACCTATAATTTATAATGGTGCAGTGCTGGATCCATCAGACCACAATGGGCAGAATAGCACTGCATGTACTGCTTTGTTTTACCTCAAATGTGACAGAATCTGTCATGGAGATATGAATTTGGACCTAAATAGCATAATGCCTGGTAGGGCTGACACTGCTGATTAAAAGCACTCTTTCCTTACAGTATGTTGATCTGTTGGGCCATTACAGCACAAATGTTGTCTCAATGCATATGCAAGTGAAGGCTTCCATGCACCGAGGGCAGGCCCTAGCCATTTGGTGCATCTTAGCATCTCCACTCCGCAGTGTTGACCCACTTAACTTGACAGGGTTGAGCAGCAGCATCAGCAGTGTCAGGTGAGCTAATGCTGCTGACGCCTGACCCTATCAGGGGGTACTGTCTGGCATTGCAGAGGAGCTGAGGTGCACAGAGTGGCTAAGGCCCACCCTTGGTGCACTTAAGAATAAGAAAGGTATGCTTTCTGTCAGCAGGATCAACCCTACCAGGTGTTACACCTGGCTTATTAGTTTTGATCCTGCAGACAGATGCTCTTTAAACAAGTTAAAGTGCCTTCATGCTTTTGGATTGTGGTTTGAAACCTGACAGCTCTAATTTCAGATGATGGCATCAAACTACCGGCTTCATCAATAAAGTGCAGCAACACTGATAAAGACATATTTATGATTTAAAGGGTAACTGTCATGTTTTCATTTAAAAAAAAATCTATTTTAGCATATGTTACTGCTGCAGCAGCATTATGCATAAAGCAATCTTTAGTTTCTTCACATACCACTGTTTTCCTTGAGTTTTCCCTTAGTTACGTCTGTTTAAACATTTACAATATGAGGACCTTCTCAAGATGGCTCCTCTGCCAGTTCTCTGAGGCCAAAACTGCTTTCCCTCACTTCCCATACACACTTGCTGTAGCCAGCAGCTCCCTGCCAGACAATCAGATTAGATTACTGAGAGACATGCCTCCTCACTCTGAAGCCTAATGCAGGCATGCAGTGTGAAGGACTGCCCTTCTGTCTTCTGTTTACACTGAAGGGAAGACAGACAAGCCATAGCAACTGTCTTTTAAGGGAGCAGTGGAAAGGGACAGAGGACAATAATGAAAGCTGTTATTATAAGGTAATTATAGATCTTTTGACAATCATTGACAGACTAACTCAGGTATACATGCCTAGCTCTAATAAACTAGCAAATAAAAAAATTATGACAGTTACCCTTTAATCTCACACCAAAAGAAAACATTAGTCTTCATGGCGCCCAATGCTAACAAGAAAGTAGATTACCATCCAACGTGCCGATGCCAACATTAACGTAAGTTGGAAATCCTTCGAACAGTCTAAACAGACGGCCATGTTTTTTTTTTGTCATTCTCAGCGACTGAGGCAGATATGGTTTTTCAAAAGGTTCAAGCGATTCTTCGAGGCCTTGATATTCAACATCCAACACGGCAATCTGACCCAGGTAAACAACCAGTACTGAAGAATAATGACCACAAATCCAACCAAAAATGAATAAGTAGATCAGTAAAACTGGAGGAAAAAGTAGCTCACCAGTCAACTAAACACCAGCTGAATCAAAATGTGAGATAATGTAAAGTAATATCAATTGCTCATCAGTCAAAGAGCCATGTCCGATCAAGTCATATGATAGAGGCCAATAGAACTTTAAAACGGTTTTCCAAGACTTTAATACTGATCACCTATTCTCAGGATAGGTCATCAGTATCTGATCGTGGGGGTCCGACACCAATTCGATTAGCTGTTTGAGAAGATAACGGCCTTCCTGTGAGCCTATTCAGTTGAATGGGGCTGAGCTGTGCCTAGGCCACATGACCGATGAACGTGATGTCACGTGGTCTAGGTAAAGCTGCCAGTGCCGATGCCCTCTCAAACAGCTAATCGTCGGGGGTCCTGGGTGTCGTACCCCCACCGATCAGATACTGGTGACCTATCCCGAGAATAGGTCATCACTATTAATGTCTCGGATAACCCCTTTAAAAAACGCTAGCGTCCCCTTAGGCTAGTGATACTATCTTCTCATACTTCTCTATAACCTGTGCATACTTAGGCCTCATGCACACGACCATATGTATTTTGCGGTCCACAAAAAATACGGATGACATCTGTGTGCCTTCTGTATTTTGTGGAACAAAACAGATGGCCCCTAACTAGCAAAACCATTAACAGATTAATTTAACCAATCACTGGCAACAGGAGTCGTCCCAGAAGATTGGAAATTAGCAAATGTTGTGCCGATTCACAAGAAAGGTAGTAGGGAGGAATCGGGCAACTATAGGCCAGTAAGCCTGACATCAATAGTGGGGAAATTAATGGAAACCATACTTAAGGAGAGGATTGTGGAACATCTAAAATCCCATGGATTGAAAGATGAAAAACAGCATGGGTTTACTTCAGGGAGATCATGTCAAACTAATCTTATTGATTTTTTTGATTGGGTGACTAAAACAATAGATGGCGGAGGTGCAGTAGACATCGCTTATCTAGACTTCAGTAAGGCTTTCGATACTGTTCCACACAGAAGGCTCATCAATAAATTGCAGTCTTTGGGCTTGGACTCCCATATTGTTGAATGGATTAGGCAGTGGCTGAGGGACAGGCAACAGAGGGTTGTAGTCAATGGAGTATATTCAGACCAAGGTCTTGTTACCAGTGGGGTACCTCAGGGATCTGTTCTGGGACCCATATTGTTTAAAATCTTTATCAGCGAAATTGCAGAAGGTCTCGATGGTAAGGTGTGTCTTTTTGCTGATGACACAAAGATTTGTAACAGGGTTGATGTTCCTGGAGGGATACACCAAATGGAAAAGGATTTAGGAAAACTAGAGGAATGGTCAAAAATCTGGCAACTAAAATTTTATGTGGATAAGTGCAAAATAATGCACCTGGGGCGTAAAAACCCAAGAGCAGAATATAAAATCAGTGATACAGTCCTAACCTCAGTATCTGACGAAAGGGATTTAGGGGTCATTATTTCAGAAGACTTAAAGGTAGGCAGACAATGTCATAGAGCAGCAGGAAATGCTAGCAGAATGCTTGGGTATATAGGGAGAGGCATTACCAGTAGAAAGAGGGAGGTGCTCATGCCACTCTACAGAGCACTAGTGAGACCTCATTTGGAGTATTGTGCTCAGTACTGGAGACCATATCTCCAGAAGGATATAGATACTCTAGAGAGAGTTCAGAGAAGAGCTACTAAACTGGTCCATGGATTGCAGGATAAAACTTACCAGGAAAGATTAAAGGACCTTAACATGTATAGCTTGGAAAAAAGACAAGACAGAGGGGATATGATAGAAACTTTTAAATACATAAAGGGAATCAACCAGGTAAAAGAGGAGAGAATATTTAAAAGAAGAAAAACTGCTACAAGAGGACATAGTTTTAAATTAGCGGGGCAAAGGTTTAAAAGTAATATCAGGAAGTATTTCTTTACTGAGAGAGTAGTGAATGCATGGAATAGCCTTCCTGTAGAAGTGGTAGCTGCAAATACAGTGAAGGAGTTTAGGCATGCATGGGATAGGCATAAGGCCATCCATTATATAAGATAGGGCCAGGGGCTATCCACAGTATTCAGTATATTGGGCAGACTAGATGGGCCAAATGGTTCTTATCTGCCGACACATTCTATGTTTCTATGTTAATAGAATAGTACTATCCTTGTCCATAATGCGGACAATAAGAGGACATGTTCTATTTTTTTACGAAACGCAAATAAGGAAACCGAGAGCACACAGAGTAACTTTTGTTTTTTTTTGCGGACCCATTGAAGTGAATGGTTCCGCATACGGTCCGCAAAATAAAAAGGAACGGACACGGAAAGAAAATATGTTTGTGTGCATGAGGCCTTACTTTAATGTTTCTATTTGATCTTCATTGGTTCTAAGTTTTTTATAACAAGCTGATAAGTCCTAGAGTCCAAACTCCTAGGGATCCTAACGGTGGCCGTACACATTGAGTAGAAGTAGGCTCATGGTTAAACATTACGCTCAAGCAAAAATGCACATTTTTATCCATACTGGCTGTTATAGTCATTAACTGGGAACGTTCTTTGTAAAGTTCATTCATGGACTAGCAACCATCGAATTAAAAATGTTAACACCTGCCAGATGTAATAGTGCGTCATCGCTCAGCTAAAACCATCATTCATTGTTGAATTGCATCCAACAACGTTTTGTTGAAATTTAACTGTTTTGATCAGTTTTATACTAATGTACATGGTCACCAACTATCTCCAGAACGGGGCACCCAAAGTGAAGGGAAAGCAGGCGCACATGTACAGGTCACTATCCATTCACTGCTATGGAAGTTCTGACAATAGCGGAGCTTGGCGAGCTCTGCTCCACTTCAAGGGCCCCCATTCCCAGAGGTGGCACCTGCACCTAAATGACATTTGTGGCATCTTCTCCAAATGTGATACACAGAGTGGCAGGATACCAGCCTAGTAAGCCTACAGATACCGGGGAATTATCTATAGGTCTAAAATGTAATCCTTTATTATGAGGTCTTAAATAATTTAGAAAGCAGCAGTAGGGTATGATGTAAGCCTCTGTGGGAGTGAAGTATGGTTATCCCATGTGGGGTGGATTTTAAGAAGAATTTTACCTTGGGTTCACTCTTAATGACTGGCTAGCAGAACATATCAGGAAAAAAATATATGTATGGACAAAGCAAAGAGATAAGTGTGTCTATAACATAACAGAAACGTGAGGTCACTGCCTTATAACACTCAACATATGTTCTGTGACAGGTATGCTGAGATGGACCCTGCACAAGAGCTTGGATCGCAACCCAAACAGTGGGAATATTATGGTTGGAGTTCTCATTAAAGAGTTGGAGAAGGTATGAACACTCAACAGACAGAAACCCTGGAATTCTTCCTATATTGTCCTATAGACGGGAAGCCAGGCTGTAGAATGGTGGCCAAGGGTACGGCCGGGTGCCACGGGTATCTGCATGTGGCCATGCCACACCCTCCTACCACAGCCAATCAGCACATGATTTTACTGCAACGGCACATGAACTGAATATATAATGCTTCGTTCACACTTCAGTGTTTGGTCAGTGATTTCCATTTAGTGATTTGTGAGCCAAAACCAGATGCGGGTCAAAACCACAGAACAGGTGCAGATCTTTCCATTATACCTTATCTCTGTGTAGGCTTCTTTTCTGGTTTTGGCTCACAAATCACTGGTGGAAATCACTGACCAAACACTGAAGTGTGAACGAGGCCTAAATGCCCTGTGCTCAAGTGCTATACATAATTAGAAGAAAATGTATGTGGGGATGATACATTGTACAATGGGGGAGGGAAACACACAAGCAAGGTGTAATTGTCCCAGAGGCACATGCAAGTCTTTATGACTTAACCTAGTGGGTAGAATCTAGTCCTTGGTGACCAAATGGGCTGTTGAGCCCAGTGCCCGGGGGCACGTTTACCAATTCCTGGTTAGTATCCTGTACACGATGATCCGCTCACTGTGTGACGGCATATAGTTGTGTGTGATGGTACAAATGTCGCACCACCCAGTGCGGTATAATTAGGTCTCAAGTGAACATTTGACAGAACATCCAGTTTCCAGACCCTGTTGGTCTCCATGAACTGCAATAAGTCCCAGCTATTCGGCAGATGCCCATTAGCACTATCATCAGGGGCAGATGTTGCATTTATGAGGCCCCAAGCAAAGTTGTCTGGATCCTCCTTCACACCCTACGCTCCGCCCCATCACACTGCTATGCTCTGCCAACTGCATGCTAGGCTCCACCCCATCATACTGCTATGCTCTGCCCACTGCATGCTAAGCTCCGCCCCATCACATTGCTATGCTCTGCCCACTGCATTCTAAGCTCCGCCCCATCACACCGCTATGCTCTGCCTCTGCCTACTGCATGCTAAGCTCCGCCCCATCACACCGCTATGCTCTGCCTCTGCCTACTGCATGCTAAGCTCCACCCCATCACACTACTATGCTCTGCCCACTGCATGCTAAGCTCCACCCACTGAATGCTAAGCTCCTCATCACACTGCTATGCTCTGCCCACTGCATGCTAAGCTCCCCCATCACACTGCTATGCTCTGCCCACTGCATGCTAAGCTCCGCCCCATCACACCGCTAAGCACTGTCCTCGTCAGACCTCTAAGCCACACTCTCTGCTTAGTAGTGCAGCCTGGGTACTTCTGTTATTGCTCTACAGCTGGAAAGGGCCCCCTTCGGCCCCTGTGTAGCTGAACCAGCTGCACACTGGTTATAGACACCCCTTTGGTCATTTTTTTTTCAGCTAACCACTTGTGGCCAGGAGAAGGGGGGTGCCATGATCTCCAAGCATTTGCCTGGTATATTCCACCACTGAGTGTATGATATTTAGTCCCTGGTGACCCAGCGTGATAGCAGCTGCCCCCTGTTAACCAGCGGCATGCATCTAGTCAGCAGTGATGCACTTAGAGCAAATACTCTACAGTGACCCATGACGGGGGTATTGGTTATCTGCCGTCCGACCCCTACCACACCCCTTTTCTTTACCAAGTTCCCGAAACTAACTCCACCCATCTCTCAACTCAACCTGCCCCCAAATGACACACAGACACCGATCTTGGAATAAATCGGCCACATCAGCCGTCTTTTATTAACAAATAAACATAACATTTAATAAATAACAATTCCCCCCCCCCCCCCCAGGGGAGGTCCTTGAAGCCCCCAAACAACTGCAAAAACCCCACTGAGTGAGCCATCTTGCCTCCAGCCGTTGCCCTCCAGCTCAGAAGCACCACTGAATGGCCCCTTTAGAATCCGTCACCACTGGGAGTCCAGCCCCAACCATGGAGCCCTCCCAGCATCCTCCTCTGTGAATATGACCAACTTCAAGGACCTTCCACCGCCACAGCCACCGTGACACCTACACAGCCCTACCTGCCCTTCTAGACACTAAAACTCCTCCCCCTAAACCTACAACAAAAGGGAGGGTGGGCGGGAGTTCACCTCAGGTTTTACCCAAAATGGCCCCCGTCCTCCACTCTGCTACCCTATTTAACCCCTTGACCACACCCCTACACTCAAACCACCCAATCATCCTTTTCCCAGATTCCTCCTCCCATCTCCACTAAACTCTATCTAACCCACTACCAGGGGTCTCCCTAAACCAAACCCCCGTCATGATGCCCTCCCCTAAGGCTACGCCCTTCAGTCCGGCCATAACTGTATATTATCATCCTATGCAAGCACTGACAAAGCAGAGTGGATCAGTGAGATAGTATTCAGTTCCTAGTGACCCAGTGAAGTCACCCGGGACCTCCATCAGCATCCAGACACTGCTGCACTATTCTCCTATGCAGTCGGTATTGCCTTTTTGTCTGCAATTACGACAACTCGTAATTATTTGCAAGAGGCTAGCCTTTCCAGAGAAGTATAAAGCAGAAGGCAGAGGTGTCTTTTTGGGGTTTGTTAGCTAATTAGCATTTCCTGAAAGCTCAGAGTCTGTGGAAGGAAATATTCCCCATGAGGTTGGTTTACAGAACAGAGTAAATTACTTTTGGTCACTAAGAAGAATCTCTATGAAAAACAGGAAGAAAATACAGTAATTTCCAGAAAGCAGTGGCCAAGCAACTTCTCTGACAAGAATTGTGTGCACTCCATGTGCAAAAATCTAGTACTTCCCATTAGACATACAAAAATTCACTATTTTTGGTGGAGTAAAGGTTGGTGTTCTGCACGACCTACTTACCCATAGTACATTGAACGCATGCACAAACGTATGACAGTTCATGTCCCCAAATAGCAGACGCCTTACAGAAAGCTGTGTTTTTAGTAGACAGTACAGACAATATTTTCCCATTTCATCAGTATCCACTTTCAGATCAGTTTACAGCCATTCTCAGATTTACCATCTGTTCAAAAGGTGGTTTATAAAGACATAGTTGGGGAGAGACACCAGTCCGTCCAGTTTAACCTGTCAACCCGCAACATTGAGAGGAAGGCAACAGTCCATATGAGAAAATAAAAAAATCCTTCCTGACTCCAAGTGTGATCTGAGCAAAGTACCAAATCACTGGGAAAAAATAGGATCCTGTAAAAAAAAAAAAAAAAAATTCTGTGCATCAGTTGTGCACATTTGGCATCTTTATGAGCCATTTCCATCTGAGATAGTTTTTTAGGCTACTTGCACACTAGCGTTTTTTGCGGATCCGTCATGGATCTGCAAAAACACTTCCGTTACAATAATATAACCGCATGCATCCGTCATGAACGGATCCGGTTGTATTAGGTCTTCTATAGCCACGACAGAGCCATCTTGAACACTATTGAAAGTCAACGGGGGACGGATCCATTTTCTATTGTGCCAGATTGTGTCAGAGAAAACGCAGGCAGGCAGCGTTTTGGTGTCCGCCCCCTGAGCGGAATGGAGACGGAACGGAGGCAAACTGATGCATTCTGAGCGGATCTTTTTCCATTAAGAATGTATTAGGGCAAAAAATGATCCGTTTTGGACGCTTGTGAGAGCCCTGAACGGATCTCACAAATGGAAAGCCAAAATGCGAGTGTGAAAGTAGCCTTAGATGTGTGCATGCAGGACTTTTTTTTTCTAAAAAAACGGATCTCAGGTGGAAATGACTCAAACGGATGTCGAATGTGCACAACTGATGCACAGGATCCTGTTTTTTTTTAAATGGTGATATGAACCCAGCCTTTTATACTGGCTCTCTGTAATAATAGGTCTTTCCAGAAAGACATTAAGACGGCTTTAAAATTCTGTGCATCCATGATGGTACACACAAGTCTTTATGACTGTAATCACTTTAAAGGTTATGCACACCTTCGGGGCAATCTTTTATGTAACTGGATCAAGACTCACCCTCTCTAGGGATAGGTATTACTATAGTAATTTAATTCAGCATTGCCACCCTGGCTTCATTATACCCTAGTTGCCCTAGACATTAATGCTATAAAATTTTACTTTTAATACATTGCTTTCAAATCAATTCATTAGTTCTGTGCTATGAGCGCTGCTCCATTAGAACTAGCTAATTGTGTATTTTGATATCTGGTCACCTTCCTATCCCTGTATTCTGATACTTCGTCAGTTAAGCTGCATTTACAAAAGCCAATAATCGTCCAGATTATCGGGAACAACCCATGTAAATGTGCCGCCGATCACCCGGTGATCCTGTCGTTCATGCAGGCACCACCTCCACCGATCATAGTTTCTGGGCAGCAGATTGTGTGGTCTAAACAGCGATCTGCTACTGAGAAGCCTCGATTCTGTATGAGGACAAGGGATCACAATAGCCACCCCCCATCCTCATACTGTGGAGGTGATCGCTCCATGTAAATGCATTGGTCTCCTTCACTGAACGAGCAGCTAACCCTCAGAATCATCCTGTGTTAGTCCTCCTTTACTTTCACTGACAAATCATTCATTACTGATGAGTCAGTGAAAGTAAAGACTAAGCGTCAGAAGGTAGGGATAGGAAGGCGATCAGGGGAGTGCACCTTCTCCTGCAGGATATCAGAATACACAGACTGTAAGCGTTAGCTAGTTTTCATTTTTTTTTTTAGGTTAAATAAATATTTTTTTAATGGGCAAGCCGAGGACGATAAGCAGCTGACATATGACTGCACTTAAAATGTGATAAGACAATGTAATATAAACAGATTTTCAAGCTTTCTGATATCTGGTCATGTCTCCGACCAGTTGACAGATGCACACTTATATCATTAAGAAGTGACTGAAGCTCTGCCCTTGCTTTGACTGTATAATTCGAGGATGCACACAAAATAAAGTATCATGAATAACAGGACTAAGTATCCTACGTATACAAGGGTGTATATCACCTAAGTTGTTAATTCATGTACTGCTTTCAAAGCAGTTTTCCCGGTAGAATTCTTCTTGTAAGAATATGGCTCAGAAGGAGGTTCAAAATAAAAAAAAGAATCATTACTCACTCCATGGATCCCCCCAACACTGCTCCAGTCCAATGGTGAAACTACTAGGAAAGGCCCGCTCAGCCAATCGCTGGCAGAAGTAGTGGCGTGCCTCTGTCAATGACTGGCTGACCGGCCCTTTTATGGTATGTTGAGTCATGACGTCTATAGCATTGGGGACAGGAGCATTGTCTGAAAGTCAGCGTCGAGGGGGGAGGGAAATTGGTGGAGGTGAGTAATGACTCTTAACATGTCCTGGCCCAAAAGAGTGGGGTATTTCAGTGATAACAAACAAGGGTGCAAATGACAGCTGTCAGCAATACCTACATTTTATTAACGTTCCTTCACTTAACGTTTTTAATAATTCTGGGACTTCTTGTCCCTTTCTCTCTTTTTGGAATTTCATATTCTAGCTGATCTCAACATGGAAGGAAACACCCCCCTCACTTCTTTGTCGAGATGTCAGCAGAGCATGTATCCCAGGAGTTGGGCTTTCTACTATATAATGTTCCAGGCCACGCTGCTTGGGTTCTCCCTCTCATCACCCTCATCATACTGTACTCATACCTACCCCTATAGCGGTACCACTGTATTGGTCTGTTCACGGCACATGGTGACCATTGTGCAGAACGAATGAAAGTAATAAAGGGGCCAAAAAGTCCTGGAATGATTAATAGGGTTTACTGAATGGTTATCTGTAAAATTTATTTCTAGTAGTTGTCACTTGTGCGATAATTTCCTTTTCTGCTGGAATACCCCTTTCATATGGAAAATGCATGAATTTTCTTATGTTCTACGCCAAATTTTACAATTAACACACATTCATCAGATAAAGCCATCATTTCTGTGTTTTGAAGTAATGCAGTTTTTGTACTGTCATTCTAGGCAGAACAAGAAGACAACCTGCATTATATCATCCCTTTACTGCACACGCTTATGTACGCCATCACAAAGGTACAGTAGACAGTGACAGGGTATGCATACAATTGCCGCCAAAATCTCCTGTCATGTGGGTATTTGATTATAATCTAATTAATTATATACAATCATTAACTACTAAAAAGTGCCTTAGATGTATTCACTTACTGGTGTGACAGATGGTTACCTCATAATATACACACAAAGATGCCACATGCCGCATGCTAATGAGCTGATTTGAGTCCAGCGTGATGTCAGTGAGTCCAGCGTTTATTTAATTCAGAGCTATAGCCACTCCCCTGCCCACCTGCTGCTGATTCATATGGAAAATAACTGTCAATCAGCAGCAGGTGGGCGAGGAGAGTCAGGAGCTCATAAATATTCAGGACTCAGCATTATCACCTGGAGCTTTTCAATACAAGATGTTGGCAGATTGACTGGGTCAATTAAAGAAAGTGACCCAGCATTTTGCTAAGAGAATCAGTCACTTATTTATGTTGCCCTTAGTTAGGACACCATAAAACTGGTGACAGGCTCCCTTTAAGGTTTGTTTCACACTGGCATTAATGGTAGGATCCATAACTACCGTGTGCAGCCAGAAGTCCGTCTGGCCCCATTCACTATAATGGGACCGGCAGAGATCCGGCCACAGCAAATATGCTTACAGCGTTTGTTGTCTGGCCTCCTCTCTGCATATTTGCCGTGCTGCAGCCGGATCTCTGCCGGTCCCCGTTATAGTAAATGGGGCCGGACAGACTTCCAAAAGGGCGCGGCTGCACACTGTAGTTAGAGAACCATTAAAGCCAGTGTAAAAAACTGGCCTACGGAAAAAAACAACCTTTACAGGCCTTGTCATTTACATTTCAGGCTGCATATATCTCTGATGAATTGTATGAACGAGTTTACGTCTTCTGCAAAAAGATACTTACTCTACCAAAGCCATACTGTACGATTGGTCTGGACTATGCGCGAAGACTAAAGACCGAGAAGAAAGTTCCAGGTACATATGATACCATTACTGCATAAGCCCATAATAAATATACTAGCAGACATTGGGGGACATTTACTAAGCTACAGTAAATGCACCAGAATTCTGTCTCAATTTGCACCAAAAAAATGGTGTACCACATTTATTTTGTGTTTTAGATGCGCAAGTGTGCTGCACTCGTCAAGTGGTTGTGGATTAGAAGAAAACCGGGTGTAGGTTAAAATGTGACAATATGCTCCAAAATTGCATCAAATTTTGGCGCAAAGTAAGCCTACAAATAAGTGGTATAAAGCTAGGCAGTGCGCCAAATGTATCTTCCAGCATGAGCCAATGTGATAAATTTGGCAGATCTTTAGACTGTCTGGACCAGCATTACTTTGTCTAAATATTAGACAGGATTAGTAAATCTGCCCCATAAGATTTACATTATTACATGTCTTATCAGTGAACTGAGGATATTAGGCCTGATTCACACGTCTGTGCTCAGTCCGGGAAACATGGTCGGTTGCATCTTCTGGACTGACCGCGGCTCCCCTGACCCAGACTGATTGCAGCATAGTGATTTATGATACAGTTAGGTCCTATCTGATCGCAGGTCTAATGTACAGTACTCACATCATTATGAGTACGGTACATTAGACCCACATTAAGATATGAACTGACTAAATCGCTATGATGTAGTCAGTCCGAGTCAGGTGAACCATAGTCACTCAGAGATGCGGCCGACACATGGGCCGTGTTTTCTGGGCCGAGCACAGTCAGGTGAACAGGGCCTAATTCATCTTCAGTACTGCAACTAGACATATTACTAATCAGTTACTACAGCTGCTAGAGTTACTATTGCATATTAATTGTGTATAGTGAATAATAGTTTACATGATTCTTTAGGTTTTTCATATCAAAAGATGGTGGTGTTGGAGCAAAACCTTGAGAGGAATCTCAATCATCACCAAGACAAGTAAGCTGAATTCTTCATAATTTCTTATATAAAGTGAATTGGAAAATGAAAGGGATTTTCTGAGTGTTTAATACTGATGACCTATCCTCAGGTGGGTCCGACACCCGGGACCCCCGCCGATCAGCTGTTTGAAGATGCCTCAGCGCTCCACTGAACACTGCGGCCTCCTGGCAGCTTACCAAGTACATCACCGTCCATTGGATAGCGGCTGTGCTTGGTACTGCAGCTCAGCCTCATTCACTTGCACAATCCCTTTAACCGCCTCCGGACCGCCTAACGCAGGATCGCGGTCCGGAGGCGGCTGTCCCAGGCACAGTGACGCATATACGCGTCATCTCGCGAGACGCGAGATTTCCTGTGAACGCGCGCACACAGGCGCGCGCGTTCACAGGAACTGCAGGTAAGCGAGCTGATCTACAGCCTGCCAGCGGCGATCATTCGCTGGCAGACTGTAGATGCGATTTTTTTTAACCCCTAACAGGTATATTAGACGCTGTTTTGATAACAGCGTCTAATATACCTGCTACCTGGGGTCCTCTGGTGGTCCCTTTTGCTTGGATCGACCACCAGAGGACACAGGCACCTCAGTAAAGTAGCACCAAGCACCACACTACACCCCCCTGTCATTGATCACCCCCCTGTCATTGATCACCCCCCTGTTAGGCTCCACTCAGATGTCCGTATGTGTTTTACGGATCCACGGATCGGATCCACAAAACACATACGGACGTCTGAATGGAGCCTTACAGGGGGGTGATCAATGACAGAGGGGTGATCACCCCATATACACTCCCTGATCACCCCCCTGTCATTGATCACCCCCCTGTAAGGCTCCATTCAGATATCGGTATGTGTTTTACGGATCCACGCATCCATGGATCGGATCCACAAAACACATACGGACGTCTGAATGGAGCCTTACAGGGGGGTGATCAGGGAGTCTATATGGGATGATCACCCCCCTGTAAGGCTCCATTCAGACGTCCGTATGTGTTTTACAGATCCACGCATCCATGGATCGGATCCGCAAAACACATACGGACGTCTGAATGGAGCCTTACAGGGGGTTGATCAATGACAGGGGGGTGATCACCCCATATACACTACCTGATCACCCCCCTTGTCATTGATCACCCCCCTGTAGGGCTCCATTCAGACGTCCGTATGTGTTTTACGGATCCACCCATCCATGTATCGGATCCGCAAAACATATACGGACGTCTGAATGGAGCCTTACGGGGGGTGATCAATGACAGGGGGGTGATCACCCCATATAGACTTCCTGATCACACCCCTGTCATTGATCACCCCCCTGTAAGGCTCCATTCAGACATTTTTTTGGCCCAAGTTAGCGGAATTTTTTTTTTTTTTATTACAAAGTCTCATATTCCACTAACTTGTGTCAAAAAATAAAATCTCACATGAACTCACCATACCCCTCACGGAATCCAAATGCGTAAAATTTTTTAGACATTTATATTCCAGACTTCTTCTCACGCTTTAGGGCCCCTAAAATGCCAGGGCAGTATAAATACCCCACATGTGACCCCATTTCGGAAAGAAGATACCCCAAGGTATTCGCTGAGGGGCATATTGAGTCCATGAAAGATTTAACTTTTTGTCCCAAGTTAGCAGAAAAGGAGACTTTGTGCGAAAAAACAAAAAAAAATCAATTTCTGCTAACTTGTGCCCCAAAAAAAAATCTTCTATGAACTTGCCATGCCCCTCATTGAATACCTTGGGGTGTCTTCTTTCCAAAATGGGGTCACATGTGGGGTATTTATACTGCATTTTAGAGGGGCCCTAAAGCGTGAGAAGAAGTCTGGAATCCAAATGTCTAAAAATGCCCTCCTAAAAGGAATTTGGGCCCCTTTGCGCATGTAGGCTGCAAAAAAGGGTCACACATCTGGTATCGCCGTACTCAGGAGAAGTTGGGCAATGTGTTTTGGGGTGTCATTTTACATATACCCATGCTGGGTGAGATAAATATCTTGGTCAAATGCCAACTTTGTATAAAAAAATGGGAAAAGTTGTCTTTTGCCGAGATATTTATCTCACCCAGCATGGGTATATGTAAAATGACACCCCTAAACACATTCCCCAACTTCTCCCGAGTACGGCGATACTAGATGTGTGACACTTTTTTGCAGCCAAGGTGGGCAAAGGGGCCCACATTCCAAAGAGCACCTTTAGGATTTCACAGGGCTTTTTTTTTTTACACATTTTGATTTCAAACTACTTCTCACGCATTAGGGCCCCTAGAATGCCAGGGCAGTATAACTACGCCACAAGTGACCCCATTTTGGAAAGAAGACACCCCAAGGTATTCCGTGAGGGGTATGGCGAGTTCCTAGATTTTTTTATTTTTTGTCACAAGTTAGCGGAAAATGATGATTTTTTTATTTTATTTTTTTCTTACAAAGTCTCATATTCCACTAACTTTTGACAAAAAATTCTAGGAACTCGCCATGCCCCTCACAGAATACCTTGGGGTGTCTTCTTTCTAAAATGGGGTCACTTGTGGGCTAGTTATACTGCCCTGGCTTTTTAGGGGCCCAAATGCGTGAGAAGTAGTTTGAAATCAAAATGTGTAAAAAAAGCCCTGTGAAATCCTAAATGTGCTCTTTGGAATGTGTGCCCCTTTGCCCACCTAAGCTGCAAAAAAGTGTCACACATGTGGTATTGCCGTACTCAGGAGAAGTTGGGCAATGTGTTTTGGGGTGTCATTTTACATATACCCATGCTGGGTGAGATAAATATCTCGGCAAAAGACAACTTTTCCCATTTTTTTATACAAAGTTGGCATTTGACCGAGATATTTCTCTCACCCAGCATGGGTATATGTAAAAAGACACCCCAAAACACATTGCCCAACTTCTCCCGAGTACGGCGATACTAGATGTGTGACACTTTTTTGCAGCCAAGGTGGGCAAAGGGGCCCACATTCCAAAGAGCACCTTTAGGATTTCACAGGGCATTTTTTACACATTTTGATTTCAAACTACTTTGCACGCATTAGGGCCCCTAAAAAGCCAGGGCAGTATAACTACCCCACAAGTGACCCCATTTTGGAAAGAAGACACCCCAAGGTATTTCGTGATGGGCATAGTGAGTTCATGGAAGTTTTTATTTTTTGTCACAAGTTAGTGGAATATGAGACTTTGTAAGGAAAAAAAAAAAATCATCATTTTCTGCTAACTTGTGACAAAAAATAAAAAGTTCTATGAACTCACTATGCCCATCAGCGAATACCTTAGGGTGTCTACTTTCCGAAATGGGGTCATTTGTGGGGGGTTTCTACTGTCTGGGCATTGTAGAACCTCAGGAAACATGACAGGTGCTCAGAAAGTCAGAGCTGCTTCAGAAAGCAGGGTTTACTTGTACCATAGTTTGTAAACGCTATAACTTTTACCCAAACATTTTTTTTTTTTATCAAAGACATGTAGAACAATAAATTTAGAGAAAAATTTATATATAGATGTCGTTTTGTAAAAAAAATTACAACTGAAAGTGAAAAATTTCATTTTTTTGCAATAATTTCGATTAATAACAAAAAAAGTAAAAATTTCAGCAGCAATGAAATACCACCAAATGAAAGCTCTATTAGTGAGAAGAAAAGGAGGTAAAATTCATTTGGGTGGTAAGTTGCATGACTGAGCAATAAACGGTGAAAGTAGTGTAGTGCAGAAGTGTAAAAAGTGGTCTGGTTATTAAGGGTGTTTAAGCTAGGGGGGCTGAAGTGGTTAAGATGCACATAATATGAGGGGTAACCCTTAGCCACTAGCCATCTCATTTATAACCTTCCCCTCCAACAAGTTACTTGAAATGGTCAGCAACCTTCTTGTGAGACTAGCAGAAGTTTCCATGATCTCTTGTAATCTCCTGGCTAC
Organism: Bufo gargarizans; assembly: GCF_014858855.1. Taxonomy (NCBI): domain Eukaryota; kingdom Metazoa; phylum Chordata; class Amphibia; order Anura; family Bufonidae; genus Bufo; species Bufo gargarizans. The sequence goes on from NC_058085.1 coordinate 43,008,552, forward strand.
ATATCCATTGTGGAATACCCAAAAGAACCAAAGATAAAATGCACAATGACAGATCTGCTGACAGATCAGTAATGGAAATGATCATTATTAAAAAGGTCATCAGGAAAATTACAAAAAACACAATATATTTGGTTCAGTCCACTATCGTAATAGGAGTTCCTACTAACGTTCCTGGGTATCTGAAAAGGAGGATAAATCATGAGGAGTGTCATACTAAAGAAAATATTCCTCGCAGGGTGCTACTGTTTTTGGATCCGGCGCTGGTTTCGGAGGCTGTATGTAATACACTTCTCCGCGAGACTCAAGCCAGTCAGATGTCTCACTCGCCTGTGTCCTGTATGATGTATGTCATTACCAACTGTATTCAGGCCTCACTTGGCAAAGACTGCAACATAGAATTGCTGCAACAGGTGCTGAAGGTAAGAGGGATGGTGGTGATAGTACGGGCGGTCCTTCTAATAATAATAATAAAAGTCTCATGCATTCGTGCTGCTACTTTTCTCCAGGATAAATCTGCTGAAGAGGTGGAAATTTGGTTTCAAGAGGTTCTATTGGTGATGGAGCGCGGCGAGCAGGAAAACGCCGGCACCAGGCAGAGACACAATGAACGGCTGCAGGAGATCTATAAGAAAGTCATTTCATCTGAAGAAGGTACCAGTTAGATATAGATGGACATTCAACTGTGTTCCCTCACGGGACTGACTTAACCATACGGCCATTTAGGGGCTCTATAACGGTTCTTATATAAACTTATTAGCCTTCTTAGAAAGTCATACTGCCCCCATCTTATCTGCCTAGGTTTTAATGCTGACCACAGTAACTGGTACAGCATACATTCCAGCTATTATTTTCTTACACAATTAAAGCCATGATATGACTGACTGCCGTAGGCAACATTTCTGCATCTTCACTGTTCTTCTGCATTCTCTTATAGAATCAGGAATGTCAAAACTTCAGAGAATCCCGCTGCCCAGCCCAAAATTCAGCGTTCATCTCTGGACTGACGACGATCAACTATGTAATGGAGTTATTTCTTTTTCATTTACAGTGTGCATTTTAACGAATACTCTAACATTCAGAACTGGGAAAAAAAGGGTCACTCCTCTGCACCTATAGGGTCCGACAACTATGCACGCTATGCCCTCCCTTAACTGTGGAGGATCTGATTCCATCAGTGTATAGATTAAAGGGGTTGTGCGCTGTGATAATATTTAGGATAGGTCTCCAATATCAGATCGGCGGGGGTCTGACTCCTGACAGGGGTTGGGATGTTGTAATTGTACTGCATTGCTGCTATAATTTAGACGGCGTGCAGGTAAATGTTGGAAGAGGATGCAGCACTCTCACAAATGCTGCAATCCCTTCAAACAGCTGATCAGTGGGAGTTGGACCTCTGTTAGGGCTCATGCACACTAACATGTGCCGGCTGGGCCCGTGTTGAGGCCCTCAAACAGCCAGTCGGCAATTTATGGGTCCCGGCTGTTTTTGCACCGCATCACGGATTCAGACCCATTTACTTGACTGGGTCCGCAATTTGGAAGGTCCTGTGCGGAACGGAGGCACGGAACCCCATGGAAGCACTACAGAGTGCTTCCGTGGGGTTTAGCTCTGTGCCTCTGCAGCGCAAAAAAATATAACATGTTTTTTTTTTGCGATGTGGATGCATCACAGACCCATTGGTGTCTGTGGATTGGAGAACGCAAATTGGGGACCCCAAATGCACAGAACGGCTGGGCAACGGCCGTGTGCATGAGCCTTTAATGTGATATTAATGACCTTATCCTGTGGATAGGTTATCAATATAATTACAGCCCACAACCCCTTTCGGAGTGTAAACCCTTTGTCTTTACTAATGGTTATGTACAGAAATACGAAGGCCACATGGAGTAACTTTAAATGTATCAGCAGAATGATAATAAGGTTTTCTTTACACCAGGGAAAGAGCTGATGCTGTTCATGAGGGAGACCCTGACCACAGATGCAGAGACAGAATATGTCAAGGAGCCAGAACTCTCCTTGGACCCAGAGGGCAACGAGCAGCACCGCATCTCTGTGTGGTCTAATGACAGTGGGATAGAGAGAGACTTACCTGGGACAGAAGAGAAAGAATCAAGCAAGTTATATAGGAAACCATGCATTAAGAAGAAAGGTGCAGACGTGGACTCTGCTGTTCTTCTTCAAAACCTCACCAAGACACCCAAGGGAAGCCGGACAGCGACACTACAGAGGCTCTCAGGACAGAGTACAGAGGTCCCAACTGGACCGGATAAGCTGCCCACTGCTCGAGTGGTGGTCCTAGGAGATGACAGAGCCCTGGGGAGATTGGCTAAAGCATATTACTCCTTCAGGTACTGAAGTCTCAGTGAAACCATGGATAAATGTACGACAGTCTAACTTTACCAGCTGAGGTCCTTAAAAGGCAATTTGTCATCAGGTCAAATCTCTTTGATGTCTTATAAAAAGTATCAACTAGTGGCAGAATGCCACCACTAAATGGCCCATGACTCTTCATGATCACTTAAAGGGAGTCTGTCACCTCCATATGGCCATATACAGTGCTTACATGGCTCTGTAGCACACCTATACAGGATTGTAACTGTACCTTTGTTCTTTTCTTTAGACTTGCACCAGCAGGAAAAACGAAGTTTAATTCATATGCAAATGAGCACTCGCAAGTGCCCAGGGGCGGCATTCAATGTGTAGGTGCCCAGGCTGCTCTGCCTTCTTTTCACTTTACTCCTCCCCAGTCTCTTCCTTTGCCAATCGATGAGGCAAGAGACTTGGAGGGCGGGCAAGAGACTGGGGAGGAGTAAAGTGAAAAGAAGCCAGAGCAGCCTGGGCACCTACACACTGAATGCCGCCCCTGGGCACTTGCGAGTGCTCATTTGCATATGAATTAAACTTCGTTTTTCCTGCTGGTGCAAGTCTAAATAAAAGAACATTATACCTGCACAACCCCTTTAAGCACCTACATTACAGTTTTTTGTGGATAGGATGCGGACCCATTCATTTCAATGAATCAAGGACAATAAGGGCTCATGCACACGGTCGTTGCCTGGCCGTGCCCATATTGTGGCCCACAAACAGCAGGGCCGCAATATATAGGCAATGGCTGTCTGTGCATTACATCACGGATGCGGACCCATTGACTTGAATGGGTTCGCAATCTGGAATGGAGGCATGGAACCCCACGGAAGCACTATAGAGTGATTATGTGGGGTTCTTCTATGTGCCTCCGCACCACAAATAAATAGAACAGGTTCTATGTTTTTGCTGTGAGGACAGATGACGGACCCATTCGAGATGAATGGGTCTGGATCTGTGTATGGCAACCACACGTATGGTGCTTGTGCAAATTCTATTCTATGTTCTATTTTTTTGCGGACATGTGGACACGGAGTCATTTCCATTTTTTTGTGGCCCTACTGAAGTAAATGGTTCTGCATACGGGCCGCAAAAAAAACGGAACAGACACAGAAAAAAATATATGTTCGTGGGCATGAGCCCTAACACTAAGTTCTGGAGTGCTAGAAACCTTCCAGACCACGGATATTATATGCAAAGGGATGATGTCATAGTGCTAAGAGGTGTCCACCCACTGACGGACGCTATGGGGTACATGAGGGGACAGATGTAATAGCTGTAATTGGACGGGCGCCTAAGATGAGTCATGATTCCCGAGGTCACATCACGCTGCAGCGGTCCAGACAATCTATTGGGATATTAGTGCATACAGGTAATGTAATTAACGTTCCCACTAAGAGTGACTCTAAGTGAACAGTAATATTTTCCTTCAGGAAGAGAGAAGCCAGGAGGCCACATCGGACCCTGAAGGCCAATCTTCAATTTTATTGCATCCCTATCCAAGGAGAAAGAAGCGATACCTCAGCTCACATGGTAAAGGTTATATATCAATGAATCTATCATGCTAATAGCTGCATGTGTCGTTTGTATGTCATCAGACCTGACTTTTGCAGGGCCATTGACTGACAGGTTCATTCATCATGAAGGCACAATTCTATTCACAATTAATACGACCTTTCATTGGCACAATAAACATGAGAGAGATTTAATGTAATTTTTTGCTTTTTTTAATTTTGGATGTGAAATGTGCTGCTGGTCTGGCAAAAATGTACAATACACTTGCATTAATTACTACAAAACTGATCAAAACTCTTATTTTTACTGGCACTACAAGTGCAAAAAAACTTACTTGTCCGGGCTCCAGCTTCGATGCGACTGCGCCGGGAGAGACACCCTGCGAAGCCGCACCCCCTGGTGACACGACCGCATCCTTAGCAACAGGATGCAATGCTCTTTCTCCCCACGGGGGCCGTGTGCTAGAGGAGATTAGCAGTGGGCTGATTGCTCAGCTGCTCTATTCCTGTGTGCTGTGTTCTGGCTAATGGAGCGCCAAGACATGACCTATCAGGTTCTGATCCTGGGACTCGGTGCTCTATCTAAACCCCTCCCTTGCCATACACCAGTGATAGTCCTGTACAGGCTCACTAGCCAGGTTCCTAGTTCTTGGGTTCATTAGGATTTGTTAGTATTTCTTACCTCGGCTTGTCTTTTGACCACTTTCTCTCACGTGATTTGTACTGTGTATCAAATCTGGTATTTGATCTCGGCTTGTCTTTTTACTATTCTCTGTCTCTCGCTTTTGTACTGCGTTGTCCACCTAATTCTGACAAATTTTTGTACGACTAAGGCTATTTTCACACTTGCGTTCGGAGCGGATCCGTCTGTTGTCTGCACAGACGGATCCGCACCTATAATGCAAACGCTTAGATCCATTCAGAACGGACCCGTTCGCATTACCGCATTACTATGAACAAAAAAACAAACAAACATTTTTTTGGGTCATGATAGTGCAAACGGATCCGTTTTGACTTTACATTGAAAGTCAATGGGGGACGGATCCGTTTGAAAATTGAGCCATATTGTGTCAACTTCAAACGGATCCGTCCCCATTGACTTACATTGTAAGTCTGGACGGATCAGTTTGCCTCCGCACGGCCAAGCGGACATCCGAACGCTGCAAGCAACGTTCAGGTGTCCGCCTGCTGAGCGGAGGACAAACGGTGCCAGACTGATGCATTCTGAGCGGATCCGCATCCACTCAGAATGCATTAGGGCTGTACGGATGCGTTCGGGGCCGCTTGTGAGAGCCTTCAAACGGAACTCACAAGCGGAGCCCCGAACGCAAGTGTGAAAGTAGCCTTACCCTTTGTGTTGTTTTGTCTTTTGGTGTCTGTCTGTCTCTGCACCTTAGTAGCGTAGGGACCATCGACTAGTTGCAGTCTTGCTACCTAGGGCTTGTACTGCAAGTAGGTAGGTAAAGCGGGCTGGGTTCCAGGTCAGGGCTCACTGTGCGTGTCTGTCCTGATCTATATGCATTACAATATGAAGATTGAATCACGCATAAGGGAAATACAGACAGAAACCCACGTTAAGGAGAACCAGTCTCCTGTTCTTCCCTGTGGAGACTGTCCTGGTCCTATAAACAATATCAGATGTTATCGCACAGTTTTATAAAAATTTTTTATAGAGGAGACCAAAGTCCCATTATCTTCCCATGCAAATTCTGCTTGCAGGAGTCCCTCTGTACTTATGTGCTGTTTTTCAACTAATCACAGGCAACTCTACTTGTCACATAAATGGCTAAAAAGACGCCTGTGACCGACAGCCAAAACTGACATAAACTTGTACTGGGGTCTTTGCTGTCTTTCTGGTGCTCTTTACAAGAATATGATTTCTCTTCTATAGGAGGAGTCGGCCGCCATGAGCGACATGTGTGAACTTAGCACATATCTGGGCCAGGTGGATCCGTGGTATGACAAAAACATTAACACCCTCTACGACAGAATTACCAAACTTGCACTTATGGTGAGTAGAGGCTTGTAATGCAGTACTAGTGGATGGTAGTAATAGGTGAGATCAAACTTGCTTAGTTGACTGATTGGGAAAACAACTGCTGGAGGAAGTCTTTTATGATCAAAGAGAACCTGTCACCATGATGGATCTATTCAAATAAAAACACTGATAGGGCTCGTTCACATGACACTTTTTGGCACAGTTTTTATGTATATAAATGTATATACATAGCTGTTGTGTATATATATAGCTCTTAGAAATCAGTTAGGAGTGATAGCAGCTGAAAGTGAAAGCATGTTACAGCTGCTTAATTTCTAACGGCCATCAATCCCGATGTACAGGACATAGTGCTGCCATTCTGGTCTTGTTTTAAAGTCTAGACTGTCAGCTTTCAAATAAGACAAGACCAATATCTAGCTGTTACTTAGAGTACTTTTACACTAGCGTTAGATGAATCCGGAAGGCAGTTCCGTTGCTAGAACTGCCTGCCGGATCCGGAAATCCATGTGCAAACAAATACCATTTGTTTCTGGATCCGTCTGATAAGTGTATTGAAATACCGGATCCATCTGATGTCATCCGGAAAAATGGATCCGGTATTTTTTTTTTTTTACATTTTTAAGGGTCTGTGCATGCGCAGACCAGAAAACCGGATCCGGCATTAAAACATTCCAATGAAAAATAATGCCGGCAAGTGTTCTGGAATTTTGGCCGGAGAAAATACCGCAGAATGCTGCAGTATTTTCTCTGGCCAAATACCGTAAAAGTGATTGAACTGAAGACATCCTGATGCATACTGAACTAAATGCTTTCCATTCAGAATGCATTAGGACAAAACTGAAGTTTTTTTTCCCGATATTGTGAAACTTTAATGCTAGTGTGAAAGTACCCTAAGCCTAATATACGAAGAGTTAAAGCAGTCCTCCCTCCCTTAAGTTTGCTGTGATCTCAGCCAACCTGGAGGAGGGGGGGGGGGACTGACAGCCTGCAGTATAGGAGAGAGAGAAAAAAATATGACAAACAATAAATTAAAATAAATACAATTTTACACACACACACACAACTGGCAACATCATAATTGTACTGACCTATAGAATAACGTTATCAAGTTATTTATTTATAGTTTTACCACACAGTGAACTGTGTAAAAATCCCACAAAACAATTTTTTTTAATCTTTCCCCTAAAAGTTAAATAAAAAGTTAATACATTATATAAACCCCAAAATGGTTACAAAAAAAACAGCTAGTCCGACAAAGTTCAAGGTGTCATACAGTTAAACTGATGAACTGAAGAAATAATAAAAAAAAGTTATGATCCCTGGAACACAGGGAAGGGGGAGGAATGTTACTGGTCCTTAACCGTTTCCCGACTAGCGCCGTACACTAATGTCTGCGACCGGCGGTAAGCCAGTCTCAGACTTTTAACCCTTAAGATGCCATGGTCAAACGCACTTCAGAGTGTGCTCTGGCTCCCCCTGGCAAGGATTCCTCCGGAATGAAGTGAAGCTCTCAGGTATTAGTTCCTATTGAGCCCCTGTGGCAGGGCTCCATAGGAACATAGGGTCACATTTATCAAGACTGACGTTTTAGAAACAGTAACACACAGCTGTCTATCCATTTATACATTGACATGTCCTTCACAGCCAGCCTGTCCATCCAGAGACTCCACTTCTGACCCTTTCATCCTGGATGTGGCCTCCTACTATCTACGCTTTGGATTACAACCAGTGTTCTTTCAGATTTACTCTGTCAAGGTAAGTTCCATATCTAATACAATACTGAGAGCAATGCTAATGGTCATGTACTGCAGTAAACACAACTTACAGTATATAACAGACAATAATGAAAGCTAAATACCTTTTCAGTTTCTGAATGTCCCTTCCATCACATTTCACGAATAAGAGTGGGCTGTCCCACTGAAGTGAATGGAATGGTGGAGCTGAAATTACACCTGCTCGCCACTGCAATGTCAATGGCGAGCAGGTAAGCAGTGAAGAAGATGAAGTGCTGATCAGAGAGGATGTCGGGAGTCGGCCCCCACCAATCTGATACTAATGATTTATCCTCAGGATACTGTAGGTCACCAATATAGCAAAACAACCCCTTCAATGTTCCGTTTTAAAAGGGTTTTCTGGGATTTTTTTTTTTACTTGCCTCAGGATAGGTCATCAGTATCGGATTGTTGGAGGTCCGATACTCGGGACGCTCACCGATCAGCTGTTTGAGAAGACACCTGCTCTCCTGTAAGCACCGCATCTTTCCCCCTGCTCACCAAGCACAGCTCTGTACATTGTATAGTGGCTATGCTTGATATCG